>NC_081346.1:48075624-48087227 GCF_029784015.1 Lycium ferocissimum
TTTTCAAAGAAAAGCAAAGAAAAGACAGTATACGGACGGGCCGCACGTTCCGCCCGCTAAGCATACATGGTATCCGCCAAAGGGCATTTAAATTTGCACAAATTTATTTTTCTACCTGAAATTTTTTTGTATTTCTTTTATGTCTTTATCCATGTTCTATATTTTCGCATGTTATTATTCGTGCCTTATGTACTCGGTACAACTGTATCACGTCCCTTTTTTTGCGGACGCCGCTTTTCTGCCCCCACGGGGGCGACGTGCTCGGTTCCTAGGAGTTTTTCGATATTTAAGTAAATTTTTCCCGGGAGCCCGGTTTTTTTGGCACCGTATTTGTGTACATACTCGTGCAGGGCGCATCCCCCCTTCTTGCTATTTTATGTATTTTTTTGGGGGAGGCTCGTAGACAGATATGAGTTTAAAAGATTTTGTAGCTTGTTTGTCCCCGTCGAGTATATTAAATTAAAAGTTTTTTAAAATTTAAAGTTTTATAATATTGTCATGAATGATAATGCTTTTAAAGAAATAACGGCGTAATCCATGGGGGCCCACTTAGTAGTAAAAGTATGATAGGGGATAAGGGTGCCCCAAGCGGAGGGGTACCCGTCGCGGCCCCTATTTGGGTCGTATTACGCAGCCCCCCGGCAAGGGGGCAGGGAGTCGGTGTGACCAGCAGCGGCCGTAGTTCGAGGGTTAAGACCTTCCTTTTTGGGTCCCCCCGAGTTTTTTAAAGGAAAAGGGAAAAAGGACCCCGGGATTTCAGTTTGGATGAAAGAGCCCTTTGGGGTTATGCACGCGGAGAGGTTGGGCCAGGGGAGTTGCCTTCATATAGACCCCGGATATTTCGATCCCGGTGGTACCGTGCAGGGAGTTATCTAGGGAGAAAATGCCCACCCAAAACCGGGGCGAGATTTCCCTGGGGAGCTTTTC
The DNA here is from genome assembly GCF_029784015.1 of Lycium ferocissimum. Classification (NCBI taxonomy): domain Eukaryota; kingdom Viridiplantae; phylum Streptophyta; class Magnoliopsida; order Solanales; family Solanaceae; genus Lycium; species Lycium ferocissimum. Next base: position 48,076,552 of record NC_081346.1, read on the forward strand.
TTCACCGTTCCCTTACCCCGAGGTCCGAGGGGCTCGAGCAGATGGGTTTCCCTACATTTTGAGGGGTAGTATGAATGTGCAAGAGTATTGTGTACAATTCGATTCCTTAGCTTTATAGCCCCCCGGCGGAGAGATGGAGGATGGGTTCACTTTTTGGGCCGGTCTGGGCCACATTTGGAAGAGAGGCAGATGCCGACTAAAACAGGTCCCGGAGATCACCCGTATATGGGCGACCACAATTGGGATCGTAAACCCCCCGGGAGGAAAGAGCGGAGCGTGACCGTACCCGGGTGGTAAAAGGGCTAGATCTTTTGATATGGTTAGTGAGTTCAAAAAAAGGGAAGGGGGGCAAAAAAGTTTCCCGGGGTATATTCTTATCCGCCGGCGGAGTGCACCTCCACGGTTTCCTTTTCCGAGGTTTGTTTGGGTTTTTTATTCCAAAAGGGGCCGAGTTCTAGAGCGTCGCCTCAAACCAAAAGAGTCGTGCCAGAGACCCCCCTTTGCCGGGAGGCCTAAAAGGGGCAAGTTACATGTAGGTTAGTGTCGGCCGGGTTCGATGTTTCCCAGCTTTGAGCCCGGGCCAGGACGAGGGAGGCCCGGGGGGGGTTCGGCATGGTTAAAACCTCGGCCCGTGGCTAGCTCATTTTTCTCTCGCGGCCCCTTCGTGGGTGTTTTTCAAATGTCACAGGCGGGTAGGAAGTGAAGCACCCAAAACCCCCGAGGGGTCCCAACAGGGCGTGAAAGGCTTTGGTGGGGTTGGACAGCCCGCGAGACGTCCCCCCGATATTGTTACTTTAAAATGGCCTTCCATGATGTTTATGAAACCGATTGATCCGTTTCCACTTTATCAATTTTTGGCCCTTTTTTCCGGAATTTTGGGGATAGAGCCCGAGTTGATTAAACCTTTTGGGTGTCTACGCCGTTGGTGATCCCATGGGGCCGGGCGGTATACCGAGGTCGTGTTGTTATAGTTTGTGACCGCCATACCGTAGGACAACCGGAGTTAGATATGATCGATTTTGATGTTATTAGGGCAGGACTATTTGACTTCTTGTTATGCTAATGTTGATTGTAAAGCAAGGATGGTTAATTTCCCGGGGTTAAAAGCAGTCACCCTGGGGAAGGGCAAGCCGTCGCCTGGGGTATGTTTTTTTCCCCTACCTTAAGGCAAAAAAACGATTCAAAAAGATTGTATTTTTCACCTAGTTCGATTTCGTGGAAGGGTCGCCAATTTCTTCACCTTTCCCCGTGGTTAATGAGTTCCCAAAAATTTCCGAGATTTTCCCCGCACCCTCCGAGAGGGAGTTTGTTTTGGGACCGTCGACCTATTCCCGACACTCCCCAATATATTTTCCCCTCCCTTATAGGAGGGGCCCCCGCAAAGTTGAAAAAGAAAGAGCACCCTAAAAGATTTGCTCGAGAAGGGCTTTATTAGGCCTAGTACATCCCCAAAGGGGGAGCGCCTCGGTGTTATTTGTGAAAAAATGATTTTTTCCAAGGGTATTTTGATTATGGAAACCAAATTTAAAAAGGGGACCGTAAAGAATAAGACCGCTCCCCCGGATCGATGATTTATTCAACCGCCGTGGGGCTAAATATTTTTCAAAGATAGACCTTTAGATCGGATATCACCGGGCGTTTTCGGAAAAAGGGCATTCCAAGACGGCATTCCCACTAGGTTGGGCCCCTAGGGGTTTCGTGTTAATGTCGTTCAGCCGATTTTAAAGCCCCGTTTATGGGTTTGAGAATCGCGTATTCCGTTCCCCTTTTTTAGATTTGTTCGTGATTGTGTTCATAGATGATATTCGGGTTTTTTCACCGTCAGGCCCACAGCAAAAAATCCGCAAAAGGTTGGGAAATTTTTCGAGGTTTAAAAAGGGGTATGCTAAGTTTTTTTAACTGTGAGTTCCGGGTTTAACTTGTGGCTTTTCTCGGGGCACATTATTTCGGAAGGCATTTAGGGGATGCCCAAGATTCAACCAAAAAGGCCAAGGCCCACAAAGACCAACGGGGATACGTAGTTTCTGGGGAGGTTTTAGAGAGGGGTTTTTACCGGGAAATTTTTCCCCTTTTTTCGCCCCCTTGACCAAATTGACTCAAACGGGCCCAAGTTCCAAGGGCAAAATTTGTGAGCGATTTTCGACGCCGAAGGATAAGTTAACTTCAAGATCGCTTTTTAAATTTTCCAAGGAGGGGATGGCTATGTGGTATATTATGAGCTTTTGGTGTTGGGTTTTGGTGTTGAGGGGAAAGACGGAAAATTGTCGCCTATGATTCTAGACAAACTTTTTTAAAAACACGAGAAGAATTATCCAACCCATGATTTTGAGTTAGGCGGGGTTTATTCATGCCCCCGAAGATAGGGGGAAAAACTTATACTGTCTATGTTGATATCTTTTATCATCATAAAAAGTCTCCGACATCTTTGGGGGATGGGGCTTGAACTTGCGTCGAGGCGATGGTTGGAGAGGTTAAAAAACTATGATGTGGATATTCCCTAAATCCCGAAAGGCCGGGGTGTGGTACCGAGCCCCCGGGGCCCTAAATTTTAGGGTAGCTTTGTCGACGTGTCGCCGGAAAAGAGAAGATTTGTTGAGGTTCCAAGGGGTAGCCTCGGAAATTCGATTAATAGATTTGGGGATGCAGGGGTCACTATTTAAGACATCCGGGGGGTATCGTCCTTGGTAGTAAAAGATAAAAGGGGCCCCCGAGAGAATCCTATTTTAGTTCATTACCGAGATATAAAACCTCAAAAGGAAAAGACATCCTTCGATCAGGATGGAAAAACCCGGGGTATCGGACGAATGTGTCCCTAATGGCGGGGGTCCGTTACCGGTTATGGGAGAAAAACATTACTCCCGCTATTCTATTCATCCGACTCAACGAAGATGTACCATTATCTCAAGGAAGTTTATTAGTGGGAAGGTTTGAAGAGAGATATTGCGATTTTGTCGCTGGGCCAAAAATTTTCAATAGGGCAAAAATAACCGGGCCCCCGGGGGTCTATTAAAAAGGTTTGGGGATTCCCCAAAGGGAAATGGGAGGTAATTAATATGAACTTTTTTTTCGGGGTTGCCACATACTCGGCCAATGTGATTCGATATGGTTCATAGTTTATAGAGAAACAAAGTCGGCTCACTTTCTGCACAATCGGGCTTCTTATGCGGCCAAAGATTATGCGAAAGCTTTACCTTAAGGAGATTGTATGACTTCGTGGTGTTCCTAAATCCATTGTTACAGATAGGGAGCACGGTTCACGACGAAATGCGGAAATGCTTTTCAGCGAGGATTGGGGACTCATGTGAGTCTTATGTCACGACAACCCGTAGGTACGTGACTAGTGCCGGTGGACACTCGTATACACACCACTTTAACTATAATCGGTCTGGCGGCATAATAAAGAGCTTGTATAAGGCAAGACGTCATCTCAAAACATCGCATATATATATATACATATCTGTCTTTGTCTCGGGGGTTACGACTTTTAACGAGATAATATCGCGTATAAATAGGCAGGCACAATCGCAATATAGGGAACGTCACATACACGACCCAACAAGGCTACCATAACACACGACTTCTAAAACATATATATATATATATATATCTACGCAAGCCGACAAGGGCGCCACTACACACAACATCCCAAAGCATCTATATACGCAAGACGACAAGGGAACGCCCAAAAACATAAGTCATACGAACACGGCCCGAATAAGTAACTATATACGACCCACACGTATGTCCTACGGACCTCTAAGGTGACAACGGTAACATATGATGGGACGGAGCCTACACCGTACCCCTGGATAAACACATATATACAACAAGGAGGGATGCAGCCACAAAAATCTGAGCTCACGGGACAAGGGAGCACTCCAAGATAACAGAATAGATATCCTAAGGCGGCGGATCACCAAAACGAGCCTCTGTACTGAGCATGAAACGCGGCCCCCCCCGAAGAAAGGGGTCGATCGAGATATGTCTTGAGTATATAAAGCATGAAATACGATGAAAAGATCATAGTAAAGTAGGGATTTCAGGAGGCAAATATGATAATCAAGGAATCAGCACATGCCTGTGTCTTATGAAATAAAATCATGCATGTCTATATCATATATCATATCCGGCCCAGTCTGGGACTCGGTACAGATCTTATCACATATCATACTACCATCATGGGGCTCGGTGCCATATCATCATATCATCATATTATCATATCATCATATCATCATATATATACACCGTACACGGCCCTCTAGTGAGGTGCGCAGAACAATGCGGTGTTCCATGCCACGATAACATACTGCCGGGACTTGGTGAAAGATATAATAACGATTGTGCACGAGCAGAAAGTAGTGAGTAACCATATACATATAAATCATCTTTCGAGACTCAATAGATAAGTAGACTAATCAACGCTCGAAAATCGGGATAATAGTCACACTCGATAAAACTCTTTGAATATCATTACGAACTATGTCGAAATGAACGCCTCGTGGATCATAAACATGTATCAAGTTAATACGAGACAACTTATAAAAGTTACGGTCATTAGTCAATATAGAGTTTTTCAGGAATAGAAACTTTCATGTATCACTTACTACCCGATCATATAGAAAGCTCGAGGGCAGTAGCTCGACTATTTTAAGAATTCTAATATCAAGAAGTGAATAAGAATCATAAAACATGCTCAGAACTTATGAATAGAATTACCCCAAAGCTCATATCGTTTCATACTTACATCTAGGACATGCCAAAAGAAAGAAAGGATAGGCTTTACATACCTTAAGCGTTTACTCGCAACACAACACGTATACGCTGCCCAATAGTGCCTCAACCTATATTAAAACGTTAAGAACTACGGTTAAGCTACGGGGGAATTCAAACGTACTCTAACGTTAATAACTCCTTTCTAAATAATTTGACGACGTTTCCTTTACATTCAAAACCAACCACATATAATCAAGGCAACATCACTAATCATACATTCAAGTATCAACCGAGACTATTCAAACATGACTTGAGAACACTCACGGACAGCCGCATAACACTCCAAAACAGCCCAACCAACACACAATACAACATATAATCTTCCAAGTTCAATAAGAATAACAACAACACATTCTTTTCTTCCAAATTCATGAATCATACCAACAACCACACGTTATAACCTTATTCACAAAAATACAAGAAACTTTACTAACATCATTTTAACTTCAACAACAACCCACAAACAATTACAACTCCAACTTGAACCATTAAACCCTTCATTCTCTTCATAAAATCCATAACAACAACAACCAAAATACCAAGTAAAATTAGTTCATCATTCCTACACAAAACAGCCCCTACACGGCCTTAACACCAACATACATAATTCCATGAATTTCATCCATAACTACACAATACAACACGCTCAAACCATCCTCGATACATGTAAAAGAAGATTAAACCTACCTTTAACACTTGACTTCTCAACAGCAGAATTTGTGCCTTGAATTAATACTTATTCTTGCTACCCTAGGATCAATTCCACGTTGTTATACACATTCTAAAGGGTTGAAATAGTTGAAGAAAATTATTTTTTGATCAACACTCAAGAGCTTCAATCTCGGCCGACCATGGCGAGTCTCTTCCTATCTCTAAGGTTTCTTAGGTTTGGAGATGATGAAATGAGTTTGTGAGTCATCCAATTGACTTAAATATGATGCCTATAAGTTGGACACATGTCCCACTCATGGCTTGAGCCAATCACACTTGGCCATGTCACGGGTAGGGCCCACACGGCCACTAATGGCCAATTAGTGAAATGATTAAGTCTTTAATCCCACTTAATAATCTAATCATGGTTAATTAACCTCCAATATCCATTAATATTTCCATACCAAATAAAATTTATAAGCAACTTGTGCATTAAAACAAAATCAGAGGTTAAAAGTCTCTACCTCGTATCCCAAAATAGTCTTGTCCTTAACTTGTCACGATTAGCTTAAAATATCCCAATGTACAAAAATACGGGATATAACATCCTTCCCCCCTTTAGAAAATTCGTCCTCCAATGTTATACTAGTCTTACAGTCTTATAAGCACTTCTGGAGTCTCTTTTATTGTTATAAAATATAGCTTTATTTATCAATCAACATAACCAAATTTAGGAGTTTAGATTACCTGTAGGCATAGTTAATAAGTGAGGATATTTCTTCTTCATCTCCTCTTCAGCTTCCCAAGTCATCTCCTCCCTGTTATTGTTTCACCACAATACTTTAACGGAAGCCACGTCTTTGTGCGCAATCTTCTCCTTGACGATCCAAGTATAGCTACAGGTTCTCCTCGTATGATAACTCCTCCGTCACTTAAACATCATCCACGGGAATATCCTGGAAGGGTCACCAATGCATTTGCGAAGCATAGACACATGAAACACTGGGTGTCTTGCTTCAGATCAGATGATAGGTCTAATTCATAGGCAACTTGCTTACCTTACGGACAATACGTGGAGCCCGATATATCTCGGGGGCCGAACTTCCCTTTCTTCTTGAATCTCATTTACACCCTTCATGGGTGACACCCTTCAAGAAAACCAATCACCAATGCGGAACTCTAAATGTCGACGTCTATTATCCGCATATGACTTCGTCGACTTCCGAAAGTCTGCTAATAACCTTTCCCGAATAAGTTTCACCTTATCAATAGCTAACCGAATCATATCGGGGCCGATTAACTTAGTCTCCCAACATCAAACCGCCCAAGCAGGTGACACACTTCCGCCATACAAAGCCTCATACTGATTGCGTCATCCGGATGCTAGAATGGTAGCTATTATTATAGGCGAACTCAATAAGTGGTACATGATCATCCCGCCTACCTCACCGAAGTCAATAACACCGCAACATATCTCTAAGCGTCCCGAATAGTATGCTCGGCTCGTCCGTCGCCTCCGAGGGCCGGAATGCCGTACTCGTACTCACCTATGTCCCCAATCCTTCCTGGAATGATCTCCAGAAGTTACCTGTAAACTAAGCACCTCTGTCTGATATAATAGATGTGAGAACTCCATGAAGTCTTACTATCTCCTTGATATATAACTTTGCATAGTCCCCAGCTGAATAAGTAGTCCTGACTGGAAGAAAATGGGCTGATTTTGTTAGCCTATCTACTATAACCCATATGGAATTATACTTTCGTGGAGTGCGGGGTAAACTTGTAATGAAGTCCATATTAATTGCTTCCCATTTCCAAGTCAGAATCTCCATCTCCTGTAATAATCCACCAGGCTTCTGGTGCTCGATCTTAACTTGTTGGCAATTCGGGCATTGAGCAACAAACTCTGCTATGTCCTTCTTCATGCCATGCCACCAATATAAACATCTGAGGTCATGATACATTTTTGTTGACCCGGTGAGAACGGAATAACGAACAGTGTGCCTCTCCATAACTGTTGCCGCGACCCCCCGCAACCTCGGGTACACATAATGCCTGCTCTCACACGCACACTCCGTCGGTGTAATCTCAAATGGGGTCTCCTCCTTCTTGCGGGCTATACGTATCGTGCCGAACGGGGTCCTCGTGCATCGACGTTGCTTTACCTCTTTCCATAATAGTAAGATTCGACGAAACTCCTCGAAGCAGAAACCCCACCGTCTCGAGAATCGGCCAAACGAACTCCCAAGACTAGCCCTAATGATGAATTTCACGGACTATTTCTTCCTTTTTGGTTGCACGTCCGTCAGCGCCTTCCCATGGACTTACCGGCTAAGTGCATGCCACAACGTTTGCTTTCCCCGGATGGTATAGAATATCGACATCATAATCCTTGACAACTCAGCCAACTTCCCTTGCGCAAATTCAGCTGCGCTTGCTTAAAGATATCTTTGGAGGCTTTTTGCGATCTGTATAAATATCAACATGCACGCCATATAGATAATGCCTCCATATCTTCAAAGCATGAATTACCGCTGCTAATCCTAGATCATGAGTAGGATAATTTCTTTCATGTTTCCTGAGTTGCCCGGAGGCATAGGCTATAACTCTGCCATGCTGCATCAATACACAGCCTAGCCCAAGGAAGCATCACAATAAATGACATAACCGTACGGGTCCCGCCCGGAGAAGAGTTAAACCGGAGCCGTAGTCAACTTATCTTTTCCAAAGAACTCCAGCTTCGTTCTGCGCTTGTCGATCACCGGAACAGCGACCGAGTTGGGGCCTCGTTAAGGCGCGAAAATCGAAGCAAACTTCCACAAATCTCCCGTAATATCTTTTGCTAACCGTAAAATTACGTACCTCAGTGGTGTCGTAGTTCAGAGCCAAGTCTTTACGGCCTCAATCTTCGTGTATCCGAAATTCGAACGCCATCGGCTCAATAATATGTCCCGAAATGCCACTGTCAACCAATTCACATTTAGAGAACTTAGCATACACTGTGCCGGAGCACCCAGTTACGTTCTCGGATGATCCGCATGCTCCTCCTTTCGATCGTGAATAGACTAGAATATCATCAATAAATAAATCACGAACATATCTAGGAATGGCTTAATACTCGGTTCATCGTATCCATAAACATTCATTGGAGCATTGGTTAGCCCAAAAGACATCACCCCAAACTCATAGTCGTGTCGGGTCACGAAGGCGGTCTTTGGAATATCTGCCTCTCTTACCCGCTCAGGATAGCTTCGACCGCGGTCTATTCTTCGAGAAACACTTAGCACCCTGCAACATGTCAAATAAATCATCAATCCTGGGGAGGGGATATCTATTCTTTATGGTCACCTTGTTCAGCTGCCTATAATCAATACCTGTAACCACATTTGGTGACGCCTCCTGATCCTGTCTACTAGCCAAAGCATATATGCAGTTCGAAGGACCGCGTTGGAAGATCCGCAACGGCCTCTACCACGACTGTCGATATCGGCATGCCCCCGCCCCCTTGTCGGGCGCATAGCTACAGAAGAAGATGAACCAACAACTGACCCAGTAGGCCGAGCTGCACCACCTAGATTACCCCCATACAGGCACTCTCTCATAATATGGCCTTGAAGGCCGCAAGAAAAACAAGCACCAGTAGCGAGACGGCACTCCCCAGAATGGGGCCTACCACACCGAGGCAAAGGTGGCCTTGACTGACTCTGTCACGACCCGAACTACGGGCCGCGACGGGTATTCGGGCTAACCACCGAACACCGCTCATGCTGTTATCTATATGCTCTCATTCATAATTCTTGTCCAGTTTCATAAAAATAACTCATCGTTTAAAACATAATCACTTTTACAAACATGAGCCTTTCGGCTAACAAAAGATATATATATATATATATATATATATATATATATATATATATATATATATATATATATATATACATATACATACATATACATGGAGACCATGGGACCATACTTCCCACGCACGCGTATCTCCGAGCCTCTAATGGAATACTAGACATATGGAAGGGACAGGACCCCGTCGTGCCCAAAATATGAATATAAAAATATGTACCAAAAGAATAATCAATAGCACCTCCGGACGATGGAGTGCTCACAAACCAGCTACTGCTCTGGGATCAACACCGTCTCCCCTGCCATTGGGCATGGAACACGGCGTCCAAAGAAAAGGACGTCATCTGAACGTTGTACCGAGTATGTAAGGCGAGAAATGAAACGAGCATAATCAGGAAACCATAAGTCATGAGACGAGGATAAAACACCGTACACTTTCTTACATATGAACCGATTTACGTGCATACGTCATACATAAATAAATCACATACATTATCATAGCATGCAAGCATCGTCACATCAATTATATACATCATCATGTCGTTACCGTTCGGGTAACCATCCACGCAGCCCCCACTAGTGGTGACATGTCCGCCCTTTCTGCGGTGGAATCATATGACCCGTCGTAATGACATGTCCCGCCAATTAGGCGCGGTGGAATCATAGCGACCCGCCGTAAACGGTGACATGTCCGGCCAATTAGGCGCGGTGGAATCACATTATCACACATACCGTGCATTTCATGCACTTGGCATCATTAACATTCAATTCATAGACATATCGTGGCTTATCATAATCTTACCATGATTTAACATCCTTAGTTACATATACACACATTACTCTTAAGGGCAGCTATGTTTATGTCGGGGTGACATAAGGTCGTAACCCCCGGTCATGTTATGGAGTAAGCATAAGCACCATATCTCACCTTGGAGGGATTACGATTTGGGTGAGTACGTATAGAAGGAATGTCAATAGATCGTGACCATCATTATTATTTCGTAAGAACATCACATCGTGGTCTCTAGGGTCGTTATCGTATTCATAGCGTATTTCTTGTCCCGTCTCGTCATTCATGAACTTAGACTTTCATCTCTAGAAGCATAGGAGATTTATGGAAGAAGAGGAAATCATGTATAGGATTCATGCTTCGGGGAGGAAGGGTAATGCCTCTCATACCTTTTGTCGTTAACTACTTTATAGCTTGCTCGTTCTCCTTTGACGTCCCTCGTCTTTACCTTGAAGTTCGTATCGACATTAGCTATATCATCACAAAAGCATACTCATTAAAGCTATAGAAATTTGGGCAGCATTTCCTTTGTTATACTACTTTCCGCCCTATTCCATATCAACGCCCAACATGGTAATAACCGTCATCAAATAGCTAACAACAAAAT
>NC_081346.1:48087327-48099619 GCF_029784015.1 Lycium ferocissimum
GAGGGAAAAGTTAACGTTGGGGAAGTCCCCCGTTGCCACCCTTGGAAAAGGCAAGTACGGAGACTTAGAGATGAAATTAGCCTCGAGTTAAGGTTTTATGGAGAAATATACTTAGAGAAGAAATGACACAGGAAGCGGAATAAAATATGAAGTCCAAGTACCAGCGCCTATTTCGGCCCGGAAGAGATCGAGTAACATCAAGATTATGAGGTATGTATGTTCTTTTTTTATGCATATGGGTCGTGTGTGGCCAAACTTTATTGCTATTATGTTGTGGCCCTGTGAGGCATTGTTATTATGGGCTATTGCGACAGGAGGGTAGTTCCCTATTACTGGGGATACTCTGGTAAAATTTTCGTAGAATTCTCGAGAACTTAACATTCGAGGACGAATGTTTTTAAAGGGGGGAAGAATGTTACACCTCGAAAATTTTTATATTGTTTTACAGTGAATAGACTAATGAAAGGCATGAAGTATACGATGTTTCAATAAGTAAGAAATAGTATTTAATGGTTCTAATTGAGATTTCAAAGACATTCGAGGTAAGAGAAGAAAGTTTGTCAAGAAAGGCGAGGTATAAGTGGTGTATCGGAAAGGATTTATGAGGTACCAAGTTAATGATGTCTTAGAAGAAGAGTTATAACATCTCTTAGATTGTTAAGGAAGTGTTAAACAAGTCTTTAAGAAGGTTCAATAAGGATTGGAGATCAAACAAAGCGACGACAACAAGATCGGAGAAAAGTGGATTAGACGACCATTTATACGGTCTGTATAATGTTATACGGTCCGTATAATGGTCCGTATAACCGTTACAGTGAAGGTCCATCTCAGCTGGGATTATACAGTCACTTATACGGACCGTATAAATTAATACGGACCGTATAAGTGTCCGTATAATGGGGCTCGGCGCCATCATCACATCATCATATCATCATATATATATATACGTGCCGGCCCTACGAGTGAGGGCGCGCGGTGGTGTGCGGTGAGCGCACGATAACATACCGGCCGGGACTCGGGGTGAAATATATAATAACGGTACACGAGCGAGGTAGTGAGTAACCATATGCATATAAATCATCTTTTGAGACTCAATAGATAAGTAGACTAATCAACGCTCGAGTATCAGGATAATAGTCACACTCAGTACTCTTTGAATATCATTACAAACTATGTCAAATAACGCCTCAGGGACCATAAACATGTATCAAGTTAATACGAGACAGCTTATAAAAGTTATGGTCATTAATTGATATCAGTTTTTTCAGGAATAGAAACTTTCGTATGTCACTTACTACCGATCATATAGAAAGCTTGAGGGCGATGGCTATTTTAAGAATGCTAATATCAAAAGTGAATAAGAATCATAAAACATACTCGGGAGACATATGAATAGAATTACCCCAAAGCTCATATCGTTTCATATTTACATCTAGGACATGCCAAAAGAAAGAAAGGATAGGCTTTACATACCTTAAGCGTTTACTCGCAACACAACACGTATACGGCATGATAATTGCCTACAGCCTATATTAAAACGTTAAGAACTACGGTTAAGCTACGGGGAATTCAAACGTACTCTAACGTTAATAACTCCTTTCTAAATAATTTGACGACGTTTCCTTTACATTCGAACCAACCACGTATAACCAAGGCGACATCACTAATCATACATTCAAGTATCAACCGAGACTATTCAAACATGACTCGAAGAACACGGACAGCCCGTACACTCCAAACAGCTTGACCAACACACGATACAACATATAATCTTCCAAGTTCAATAAGAATAACAACAACACATTTCTTTCTTCCAATTCATGAATCGTACCAACAACCACACGTTATAACCTTATTCACAAAAATACAAGAAACTTTACTAACATCATTTTAACTTCAACAACAACCCACGGAGCAATTCAACTCCGACTTGAACCATTAAACCACTTCATTCTCCATAAATCCATAACAACAACAACCAAAATACCAAGTAAAAATTAGTTAAGTCATTCTACACAAAACAGCCCCTACGGCCTTAACACCAACATACATAATTCCATGAATTTCATCCATAACTACACATTACAATATGCACAAACCATCCATAATACATGCAAAAGAAGATTAAACCTTACCTTTAACACTTGACTTCTCAACTTGGCTAGAATTTGTGCCTTGAATCAATACTTGTTCTTGCTACCTAGGATCAATCCCACGTTGTTATACACCTTCCAAGGGTTGAAATACTTGAAGAATTTTTTTTTATCAACACTCAAGAGCTTCAATCTCGGCCAACCATGGCCGAGAGTCTCTCTCTCTATCTCTTAAGGTTTCTTAGGTTTGGAGATGATGAAATGAATTTGTGAGTCGTCATTGACTTAAATATGATGATGCCTATAAGTTGGACACATGTCCCACTCGTTGAGCCAATCACACTTGGCCATATCACGGATGAGCACGACCATTAATGGCCAATTAGTGAAATGATTAAGTCTTTAATCCCCTTAATAATCTAATCATGGTTAATTAACCCCAGTCTCCATTAATATTTTCATACCAATTAAAATTTATAAACAGCTTGTGCATTAAAACAAAATCGGAGGTTAAAGTCTACACCTCGTATCCCAGAAATAATGCTTGTCCTTAACATGTCGCGATTAGCTTAAAATATCCCAATGTACAAAAATGCGGGATATAACATCTTAGTACCGCATTTCACCCCCAGACAGATGGACAATCAGAGCGTACTATAAATACCCTTGAGGATATACTTAGGGGTCGTTTGGTAGAAGGTATAAGCTGGGATATCCGAAGCACTAATTTTTATACCATGTTCGGTAGGGGTATAAATTTATCCTGGGATAAATTTATACCTTGCCAAACATGGTACAAAAATTAATGTGGAGATAGCCCGACTTATACCTTCTTATCCCCACTATGCCGGGATTATTTTATACCATCTTTTAGATGGTATAAAATAATCCCAATAGATGGGATAAATTAGTCCCGGGATAATTTTGACTATCTACCAAACGGCCCCTTAGAGCTTGTGTAATTTACTTTTAAGGCAGTTGGGACGATCATCTGCCTCTCATCGAGTTCGCATATAACAACAGTTACCATTCTAGTAGTCAGATGGCTCCTTATGAGGCCTTATATGGGCGGAGATGTAGATCGCCCATAGGGTTGTTTGAAGTCGGGGAAAACCAGTTAGTAGGCCCAGACTTAAGTCACCAAGCAGTTGATAAGGTGAAAGTGGTTAGAGCGAGGTTGCTAATAGCTCAGAGTTGACAGAAATCCTATGCGGATAATCGGCGACGTAAGCTAGAGTTTGAGATAGGCGATTGGGTGTTCCTGAAAGTTTCGCCTATGAAAGGAGTGATGAGGTTTGGTAAGAAGGGTAAGTTGAGCCCTCGATATGTTGGGTATATAAGATCATTCGTATAGTGGGTACAGTGGCATATGAGCTCGGATTGCCTTCTGAGTTAGAGTCGGCACATCCAGTATTCATGTATCAATGCTTCATAAGTGTATCGGAGATCCTTCGAGAGTGGTACCAGTGATTGACATTCAGGTGACCAAGTAGTTATCTTACGAAGATGTTCCAGTGGCTATATTGGACAAACAGGTCCGTCAGTTGCGGAGCAAGGATGTAGCTTTAGTTAAAGTTTTGTGGAGGAATAAGAATGTTGAGGAAGTGACTTGGGAAGCGGAAGAGAAAATAAATATTGTGTACCCGTATTTGTTCCCAGCAGTACAGGAGGCTCAGTCTGAAACGTCATCGCCCCAAGGTATTATTTCGTTTCAGTTATCGTGATTGGTCGTGTGAGGCCATGGTATTGTGTGTTATAGTATGTGGCCCTATGTGCCATTATTTTCGGTTACTGCATGCAAGATGGATTGGTATAAATACAGGGAAAGCTGCAAAATTTTTATAACCCGATCCGTTGTCGAACATTCGAGGACGAATGTTCTTAAAGGGGGAGAATGTTACACCCCTTGTGTTCGTAGTGGTAGAACCTATGATTTCTAGTCGAGTATGCCTTTGAAATAGAGACCCGAGCCCTGAGTTTGGAGGTAGAAAATGTCTTACCTCGTGTGCGAGGGTATCAGCAGATATACCTGGCAATTTATAGAGCTAGAAGTTGAACGAATCGAATTGATGCGATCTAAACTGAATCAGAAAAATCTACAGGACACCATTCATTATCACGGGTCGTCGACATATTCGATGGACCATCGACGTGTAGCATCGATAGGGTCCCACAGCCTTGCATCTGCAAGAGCAGGTCGACGGAGCAAGTTGATGGACTGTTGACACATCGACGGGCCATCAACCCGCTCATCGAAACCTACCGCTATAGCCATTTTGGCTTTCAAGTATAAATAGGTGGTCCACGACCTTATTTCATATTTTACTTCTTTCCAAATCAAAAAAACCCTAAAATATTCTCTCCCAATAATTTTCATCATATTAGTGAAAATTTGACAAGACCGAACAGTAAACCGAGATGGTGAAGAAGAAGGTTGCTTCTAGGATTTCTTCAAGGTTGTGAAGTTTAAGGAGTTGAGGTTGAAGTGATCCTTGGGATTCTTGACCCCTCAAGGTATGTAAATGATTTCTACCCTTATATTTAAGTTGGTACTCAAGAGTTTTAGTGATGTTGCGTGAAGAGAAGGTAATTGTGGAAGTGTTAAGTTGATGAAGGGCAATGTAGTGATATAGGGTTATTTTAAGAGATGATTGGAAACGGGTTTGCGTATATTTTGGTATATATATGTGTTGTCATTGTTGATGTGAGTATTGTAGTTGATGTTGGATCGAATGAGATGTTGGAGAGTTGTAAGCTTACAAAGAAAATTATTGTCTCTAGTTCGTCGAGCTTTATACGTATTTGAGGATGGTTAGTAAGCGAAGTAAATAGCCTAATTAAGCCCTATGTTATCTTAATTGTAGATTTTCAAGTTCGAGAGGAAGAAGTTGGACGATTGAGTATACTTCCAGGTATGTTAAGGCCATTCTTTCCTTCTTTTGGCATGATCCTATGATATGATCCAACAAGTGAGTAAGCAAGCTTCCATATTACTTTAGTCTTAGAAGCATTAGAAGTACTTCAGTCTTTGATGTTCATGTACCCTATTTATGAGTAATCCTTCGATTCATGGGTTCTGTCTTATGTAGCCAGTTCTGTACATACAGTTTAGTCATGCATTACATTCATTATATATTTATGTACATTGACACATATCAGGCGTTATATACGCGAGTATTAGATATATGTAAAGTATGAGGAGAGATATAGGCGTCATATACGCATTAATACTATGATGGTTATATTGATTATGGTCACAGAGGAGCCAATATGATATGACGAGATGCCATAGAGGCTTACAGGCGTTATATACGCACATACATCAAGCGTTATATACGCACACATATCAGGCGTTATATACGCAAACATATAGATGCACGACCATCATTGATAGGTATGAGCATGTATATTATGTGCCCACAGAGGCATTATCAGTTACGTAGATTTATACAGATTTAGGCAGATACTAGTTCATACAAGTACATGCAGTCAGTCATTTCAGTTTATGAGTTCAGATCTTAGCCATGATTCTTATGTATATATGTTGTTCTTATGCCTTAGATACTCAGTATATTATCCGTACTGACTCCCCGTTGCTCGGGGGGGGGGGGGGGGGGCGGCGTTCATGCCCGCGAGGTACGGGGAGACGACGACGGTGGTCCAGCTCGGGAGGACCTCTAGATCTAGCAGTGGTCAGTACGCTCCATTCGATCCGGAGCTACGATCAGTTTTGGTGTGCCCTTTTTTGGATGTGTATACATATGGGTATGACGAGGCCCTGTCCCATCTTTTCTATAACTTTTATTCCAGTAGAGGTCTGTAGACAGTTGTATGTAGTAATCAGATGATGTTGCCTTGTCGGCTTCTATTCTTTTATGTACAGTATATGTAGCAGTCTAGCTGGCTTGCACTTTTCTTTCGCATGTCGTGTATATATATGCCGATTGTACAGAGTTCTGATGTTTCTCTCTCATGAGATCAGTTTATGCCATTTATGGGCTTTGATGTTCAGATACGTGTTTAGGGGTGTTTGGTCGCTAGAGGTCAGACTCCCGTCACGGCTCATCGATTTGGGTCGGGATAGCCAAAGAACAATATGAGCAGGGTATCGCTCCAAAGAGAATGGGGGCAGGCCGAAGAAAAGCATCTGGGAAGAGAGGTGATTGACCTTCGATGGCTTAGAAGCCTTTCCCGACATTACTGAGGCACTCGAGGTATATTGGCTTGCAGCTTTTGTTTACTCTATGAGTAAGTATTGTCCAGTGCCTGTGCAATAATTCTATGCCAATTATGGGGCCTCGTTGCATTTGATAAAACATCCTAGCGTGCCCATTCACACATTAGCACTCCTTGAGACTGTCATGGTCCGTAATGCCAAGGTCGACATTTCCATCAAGGCCGTTACCAGGGTCTATCTTGGTAATGTCTTTATGGAGACGGACAATGAGGCCGAATCAACAAACAAGAAAGTAAGGGTAAGAGATTGGTACTATAGTATATGGATGCTGTAATAGCACGTGGTACTCCATCTTAGGCAATGCAGCCGCATCAGGAAATTTTCAAAAATTCTCTCACATTGCAACCCAAGTTTTGGTAGAGTTGGATCCGTTGTACGGCGCTCCTAGCGCTGAATGACAACACCTTCGCGAGTACCCAGAGTGTTATAGTTTCAGCGATGATATCTCAGTACACAATCAATGTGGCGAGTTTGATTACGGTGGAAATTAGAATGAGAACATTGCAGCCACTAACCTCCCATATTTTTCCATGCCTCATTACAGAGTTATGTCGAAAAACCCATGTAAAGGGCATTCCCGACATGTATCAGTATGTTAAGGCCACCCAATTTGTAGATTGGAGAAAAAGTAAGAAAGACGTGGCTAAAGTGTCACGACCCAACCCCGTGGGCCGTGACTAGTGCCCGAGCTGGACACTCGTGCACACCCATTAACAAGAATCAGCATACAAACAACTTATACATATACAAGGTCGGACGTCGTCTCAAGCGTCGCATATAAACATATATACCGCACGCGAAGCCGGCAAAATTTGTCATAAAATACAACATCCCAAAATATATATATACATACGCAAGCGATAAAGGGTACGCACGGCGAATGGGACCGCCCAAAACATAAATCACACGGACATACACAACAAGTAACTATTCACAACCCACACATATGTCTACGGACCTCTAAGAGTAACGGCGGTATAATATGACGGGACGGGGCCGCCGTACCCACAATCGACGTACACATACACAACGAAAGAGTTTGTACCAAAATATGGGCTCGGAACAAGGGAGCGCTCCAAGATAGGAGAATGGATATCCTAAGCGGCGGATCACCAAATCGAGCGTCTATTCACAACGGGCATGAAACGCGCCCCCGAAGAAAGGGGGTCGGTACGGAATATGTACTGAGTATATAAAGCATGAGATACAGTAGATGGGGTATAACAAAAGTAAGAAGTACAGAAAATGCGTACAATATCCAGAATATCAAAATGCTTCCCTTTGAAACACAAACATGCATATTAATATCACATATATATATACATATATATCCGGCCCATTATAGGACTCGGTGAACATGGTCGCCACCCCGTCATTGGCGCCATAACACATCATACTCCAGAACACAGCATAACTCCGTAACACATCATACTCCAGAACACATCATACTCCAGAACACAGCATAACTCCGTAACACATCATACTCCAGAACACATCATACTCCATATATAGATATACAGAACCCGGCCCTCTAGTGAGGGACTCGGAGAAAGATGCAAAACAGAATGCACACACAGAATGGTAAATAGTCATATGTATATAAATCATCCTTTGAGACTCAATAGATAAGTAAGTAATCAACGCTCGAGGGCTAAGACGATAGTCATGTTAAGTTCTTTCAAAATGTCGTTAGAACTATACAAAGGAAAGTCTCAGGGACCATGGACATGTTGTCACGACCCAACCCCGTAGGCCGCGACCCGTGCCCGAATTGGGCACTCGTACATACCTAGTATCCCAAATCAGAAATAGCGTACGAATAACTTATACCGTGTACAAATAACATATATTTACAGAAGAGTGGAACGTCGCCCGCTGTCACAAATATACAAATATACATATCGTGTCATAACTTCAAGAAAATAGTATCACATATAAGCCGATAAGGCTGTCATAGCATAGGGGGACGTCCAAATCACAAATCACACAGACACTACTGAATAGTGAGTACCCATAACCCACACATATATGTCTACAGACCTCTAAGGAGCATTACGAATCATATGACGGGACGGGGCCCCGCCGTGCCGTGAACAAACATATGCATATATATATATAATAAAAAGCCGGATCAAAGTATAGGCTCCAGAACAAGGGAGCGCTCCAAGTCACCTCCTGAACAGAATCCTAAGCTGGTGGATCATCCAAAATGAGTACCTGTACCTGCGCGGCATGAAACGCAGCCCCCAAAGAAAGGGGGTCAGTACGGAATATGTACTGAGTATGCAAAGCATGAAATATAGTGAAAAAGATCACAGTCAAAACCAGAAGTACGGAAAGTAAATGCAATATTCAAAATATTAAAAAGCTTACTCATAAAAATACAAACCATGCATAGGGCTCTTAGAACGGTGGTCGCCCGCCCGTCGTTGGCGCCACGCCACATCATACTCCAGAAGATTTCATATCTCCGACACCCGACATATCATATCACATCATAACGCCGTAACACCCCATAACGCCAAATATACACGGTACCCGACCAAAGGGGACTCGGCGTACCGAACACATCATACTCCGGAATATATCAAAGTGCGCACGAAACATAACCGGCCCGGGACTCGGTGAAGGATATAGCAACCATATGCACGAGTAGAGTCGTGGGAGACTATATGCAGTTTACAACATTTTTCAAAAACTCATAAAATAATCAAAGTGGGTTATCATTTAAAACCAAGGCGATAGTCAAATCAAGTTTCTTTCAAACGTCGATCGAGGACATATCAAATCGAACTTTAAGACTCGTAGACACATATCAAACCATATGAAATAGCTTATGGAAATTAAGGGCATAGTCGTCATTATAAAGTCGTTAGAGAAGTAGTAGTCAACGTCGAAGTTTAAGACAATAATTATACTCAATCCTTTCGAAAGTCATTAGTTCTACACAAAGGAGAGAGTCTCGGGCCCACGGACGAGTATCGAACCAATACGGGTCCATTTATGAAAGTTGGAGACCTTATCCATTATAGAATCTCCCGCGAACGTTTCGAAGCGATCCGAGCTCGTCTATGAAAGTTACGATTGTTCGTAGTTACGAAACCTTTTAAAAGCAACATTCTTTATGCAAAACTTGAAATCCAACTATACAAAAGACTTATGAACCATAGTTTGACAATATCAAGAACATTGAAATCCGAAGGAAACAAGAATTGTATACGGCTCGGATCTTAAGAGTGGAGTTACCCCGAGACTCGTATTCTAGCCTACATACAATCAAGACATGCCAAGAGAAAGAAAAGTTAGGCTTTACATACCTCGTCCGCTTCCTAAATTAATCCAAACTTACGTCTTGGCTTCTCCAAGATCTACAATAACATCATTAGACGCCAAACATTAGTCATACGCACTTAGGAATCCAATTCTAGGCTAGCACTTTATTTGCGAAATTTGGGCAGCATCTCCCCTGTAAATTCAACAACCCCCGAGAATTCAACTCGGCCAAATTCATCAACAACAATGCCAACAACCAAACTAGCAACATCAACAAGTGATTCAAAACTCATTCTAACATTAGTAACTCTTTTCTATATACTTCGACGGCATTTCATTTACATTCAAATCACCACCTACAATTAAGCCAACTCCAATGCTCATACATTCAAATACCAATCCGAAACCATTCAAACAAAAATTTAAGAACATTTCAAACAATCCACACAATATTCAAACGGCCCAACCAATGTGCAAAGCCACCGAAACCTTCCAATTCCCATAGGGACAACAACAACACATTTCTTTCTTCCAAATTCATAAACTACATCAATAATCCGCATGTTAACAACATCATTTTCATCAATTCAAGAAACTACATTAAATTCACATTAGCTTCTAAAACAGCCCATATACGTTTACCACTTCAAATTACATCATTAAGCTTTCATTATCATCATATAATCCACAACAACAACAGCCAAAACACTAAATAAAATTAGTTCATCATATTCTACAAAAAACGACCCCACTACATCAGCTCAACTTCAACACGCAACATATCATGATTTCCATCCATTTTTTACACATTACAACACATTCAAAACATCCATAACATGACTAATTCCAACCATTCAACCCACAAAATGCCCCTTAATCCATAAATCTCAACAAAATAACAAACTAGTTTATAACGCTATTTTCTCCGTTCTAATCCGTTAAAACTCTAATTAAACTTGTTAACAATGAAAAAGGGACCTTAGTCTTACCTTAAGTATGCAACCAGCACGTCACCCTCTTCTTCTTGGCTGATTTTTAGCCCAAATTGAAGGCAACGTAACGTACAACACTTTTCTCTTCATGAGGCTTCGCGATTCGGGGCTTAGATTGTGGTCGAAATTTGGTTTCTCTCTCTACCTCTCCTCTCTCTCTCTCTCTCCATCTCTGAAAATATGGATGTTTTGGTCTGAAAAATGAAGGAGAAAGCTGAAAATTTCACTTAAATGGCATGGGTATTGGGCCCGACCCGACTTGGAATCGGGTTGGGCCGAATCCTACCGTTCGACTCGACCTTTACGCCTTAAAACGTCTATATCTCCTTATCCCGATGTCGCCTGTCTATGGTTTGAAAGCTATTTAAATTATCTACAACTTTCATTCTGGGAGTTTTCCCAAATTCTAAACTCATAATACCTCTTTTTTGGCCCTCGGTCGAGATCACCCGAAGACGTTTTCTTAAATCGTCCCTTTGGAGGGCTTACACTCATTTTTAGCTTATGGGTCCTTCTTAGGACTTGCTCAACTTCACATGTACTACTCATATATCTCTTCATATGTCCTTTATAAAATCCCAACATGTGGGCCCCACCTTAACACACGGCCACTTTGGCCTTTTCATGAAATTTTTATTTCAACTTCTAGCCCCTAATTTCTCTTAATATTCCATACCAATAAAGTTCAAAACAACTTATACATTACACCAAATCGAAAAATAGCCTTGTCCTTAACTTGTCGCAACTAACTTAAAATATTCCAACGTACAAAATACGGGATATAACACATGTATCAAACCAATCTGAGCCCGCCTATGAAAGTTACGGACATTAATCGCTTTAGGACCCTCTACGAACGTATCGAAGCGATCCGAGCCCGTCTATGAAAGTTAGGGACCTTATTCAACATAGAATCCTTTAGGAAAAAGAACTCTTTATGCAACATTTACTATCCAATCATACAAAAGACACAAGGGCCATAGCTCGACTATATTAGGAATGCTAACATTAAGAAGTCAATAAGAATCGTAGACATGCTCGGATCTTATGAATAGAGTTACCCCAAGGCTCGTATCATATCTTACTTACATCTAAGACATGCCAACAGAAAGAAAGGATAGGCTTTACATACCTCGTCCGCTTCCCAAGCTAATCCGAACTTAAGTCTCGGGCTTCCCAAGATCTACAACAACGTCATTAGATACTAAACATTAGCTATAGGTACTTAAGAATTCAATCCCAGGCTAGCACTTTATTTACAGAAATTCGGGCAGCATTTCCTTTATAAATTCAACAAACCCCGAGAATTCAACTCGGCCAAATCATCAACAACCATACCAACAACCATATTAACAACATCAAAAATTAATTCAAAATGTATTCTAACGTTAGTAACTCTTTTCTACATAATTCGACGGCGTTTCATTTACATTCAATTCAACCACATACAATCAAGCCAACATCAATGCTCACACGTTCAAGTACTAACCCGCACAATATTCAAAACGGCCCAACCAACATACAACACCACCCGAAACCTCCAAACTCAATAAGAACAACAACAACACATTCCTCTCTTCCAAATTCATGAACTATCTTACGACAATCCACACGTTAACAACTTCATTCTCATAAATACAAGAAATATTAAAATCACATTAGCTTCTACAACAGCCCACAACGATTACAACTTCAAC
>NC_081346.1:48099719-48124585 GCF_029784015.1 Lycium ferocissimum
CCATCTAGTAAGATGTCGGCCTAGGCTCGGCGGTTAAGATTGTTGCCTCTATTTAGCCGGAGATGCCGGGGTTAGCATGATTATATATGCATGGGTATGGCGGGACCTTGGCTCGGCCACGTTATGTTATGTTTTCCAGTAGAAGCTTGTAGACAGTTATGTACAGTCAGATAATGTTGAATCTTGTTGTTTCATATATTACCACACAGATGATCATGACAACCTTGTTAGCTCATATAGTATGTTCAGCATATTGTCACGCCCCAAAACCCACCCTAGACGTGACTAGCATCCGACATCATGAACGACATCGGAAGAACCTAAAAGATGCACAATGACACTTGAACCCGCCAGGTTCAATAATCACCTCCAATCATGATGTAAGAATAAAATCAGCGGAAGTCTTTAATATTTAAACAATTTAACCAAAACATGATAGTGTGCCCGAATGAGTTAAAAAACAACTCTTTTTCTACCCACATTCGAATGTATACTAAGGAGCTTCTAAGAATAAGGAATAAACGTCTAACTCATCGGGACGCAGCTCGGAAACTAATATAAATAAATAAACAATTAAATAGGGTGTCCCCGAATGAACGGTGGGCTCACCAAATCCGACAACGACAAGTCCTTCTAGGGCTTTGAAGTATCAAGAATACACTTTCTTCTCCATTACCTAACATACCATGGCAACGACAATGGTATGCACAGGTACTTCTTACTCGGTGAGTGCCTCGGAAAAACAAATGATATGAAAATAAAGTGTAATAACATATAAAGAAATCGATTGAAAACCATGTGAAATCCTTTGTAAAAACAGTTATTCAGCTTGTTTATCTCAACGAAAGACAATTATCAAAACAGGTTATAAAGTCCTTATCAAGTTCCAACCTTCAAATATGTCATTTAAGTTTATAATGATTTTTAACAACAGTTCCATTAAAAGATAGGAATATCACACTTGCCAATACAGGCCCAAAAATCAATCATAACTTAGGGATGACCTTTGAGGTTCCCTAATCATAGCAGCGCATCACACCGAAATATGAAATTCAACGGTGGCTATCCTTCCTCCAGAATAGCTAGGCATAATCACACCCCGGGTAGCGAACCCAGAAGTGGCTACTCTTCCTCCCGAATGGCTAGGTATTATCACACTAGGATCCATAGTGGCTACCCTTCCTCCCGAGTAGCTAGGCCAAACACAACAACAAAGTTCATAGTATAGAAGCCGATTCACAGTTTGTCTCAAAGTAGTCACACCATCAATAACATTAAAGTTCGTTATGCCATTACGAAATCCATACTTTCATAGATAATCTTGAAAACGTTTCCACTTCTTTAAACAAGATTCCATTATCATAATTCATTATAAAACATCAGTACCAACAATTAACCATCATTATTGATCATCTCTTATGGAAGAAAATGATTATGATTTCATATACATATATAGAGGATAATACAATCAAGGTTTAATGTGGGCTTGTCCCCTCACGCACACCAACTACAATCAAAACATGAATTAGGGTTTTGTATGAGAGGTTCACCTTTTTATTCAATATAGAACTTTTGACAAGAAGACATACATCCATAATAAGGTTTTTAAAAGAGAGACATACCTTAATTAAGCCTTACGTAACTCAACAATTCACTTTTACAACGAAGAACACCCAAAACCCTAGCTTGAGTCACTTTGAAAAAGATTACCTTGCAATCCTAGGTTTTTCATTCAAGAATCATGTTAAGAATCATGGGTTTAATACTAGGATTGATTAATAATGTTAAATATATTCTTACCTTATGTTTTGGGGAAGCCCTAGGGTTATTTCTCCTCAAAAAGTCGACCAAAGATGTATTGGAATGATAGTTTAAGAAAATTTCACGTTCTGGGGGTTTTTATAGTCGAGCAAGACATGTGACGCATCCTATGAATTGCACGGTTGACCTGTGAAACGCAGCCCTACCGCACGACGTGTCAGAGGGGCATGATTTCTGGTGTTCATCCTTAGATTCGCAGGATTGAACCGCAGGATGATCCCGCAAAATGTAGGTTAGTAAAATGGCCATAACTTTTTACTCACAAGTCTGTTTAAGCTCCACTTTATACCTTTGGAAAGGTATTTCAAAAATCTACAACTTCTATTTTAGGAAGTTTTCCCAAATTCATAACAGATTTCCATGAAATTGTCCTACAAGACAGGTCAACAAATCTTAGGCGATTTTAAGAATCGTACGTACTTCACTTCTTGGTCTTGATCTTAAATCAACTATTTCCACCCAAACTCATATTGATAGGACTTCATATGCATAAAATTTCACATTACTTCTCATTTAATACCTTCACACCTAACTCGGGTTTCTGAGAGTGTTACACATATCCATATAGATGAGTCTTTCAGACTATTTAATACAGACATGTTTTCCTTATAAGTCTATTGAGTATCATATGATGGCCCTACTGGCCCACTTATGTTTATGTTCATGTCACAGGTGTATGTCAGATGGTGTTTGACTAGTACAGTCAGGTGCCCGTCATGGCCCTCCAGTTTAGGTCGTGACAGTTCTGATTTTGCTATGGTTTGTTGAATGGATTTTGGGATATAAATATGACCATTGATTGAGTTAAATTGTGTATTAGTGATTCTACCTAGGGATGGAACTTTGACTCGTGATTATCAGGTGAAATTATTAAAACTTGACAGACTTGTGGTTTAGAAGCTTCATCTTAGGCTGTGACTTTGTTATGGGATATTTTGTGACTAGGATTTGAGTATTAAGTGCCAATCTGTTTGTCTTGTTGATTTTATGCTTATATACATGAACTAATCTTAGTCGGCCTATGATGCTTACCGGTACATAGTGTTTGTACTGATACTACATTCCTGAACCCTTTTGAGTGTAGATTATTTCAGAGATTTCATCCAGACTACATCACTAGCTTGAAGCTAGTTAGCTTGATCGGATCCGAGGGTGAGCTTCTATCCATGCCATGCCACCTGAAGATCTCTCTTTCCAGATGTCTACTTTCATTCCAGACATTATTTGTTATTGTATTCGAGATATACTTCATTCTTTAGACATTGTTGGTTAGAGTCCTTGAACGATGACTTTCAGATCTTGGGGGTGTAATAGTTAAGACTTCCGCACTTATATTATCTATTAATTATGACTTGTTTTATTTATTTATTTATTCATTCACATGACCATTGATTGTTAGAGTATAAATGATTAAAGAAGTTGAAATTGGCTAGTGATTAATGCGTTAACGAATAAGGGTTCGCCTACTAGTGTTAATAAGGTAGGTGCCCACATGATCGGTAATTTGGATGGTGATAAGAGCTAATAATTTGAGAGTTATGTTGAGGTTGTACAATGTGAAGTCGACTCGAGGGTTATGTATGAATTGGTAAGTTCTAGTATGTCATAGGCTATAGGGGACATTGGTTGGATAATAGAAACAAAGACTCTAGTGGTTATTGTGTTACTTACGGCTGGTGAGAGATGATATTATTTATTGTACTATATTTTCATAATTACCTATGTGGTTATTGAGCTTGAATATATGTTTGTTGGTTAGTGTTCCCGAGTTGTACAACATCTTGCTAAGGTAAGGCTTATTTTCGAGATCTCTGAGTGAAATTATGTCTTATTAAAGTCATGGTGATCTTAGTTAAATTAGTTGTCTAATTCGGAAAAGGGTTAAGTATGAACTTAGTGAAGCAGGTGTCTGAGTCCTGGTTTGTTGAGATAGATATGAGGAATAATTAATAAATTGGTGGTAGTTAAGATTAGTTGATATATTGTTGTAACTTCCTGATAAATAGTAAATTTATCATAATGTGAGAAATATAGGGATGCTAAACAGTTTCGATAGGACGAGATGTTATGAAGAGTGTCCTAATGAATTAGTCTCGAGGAAAAAGTGTAAATGAGCAGTGTGGGTTAAAGGAGAGGGTTTATGGAAATTCCTATAATGTGAAGGTTAGGGTTATATTTTCAAGATGAGATCACATTCGTGGTAGTAGGTTATGTGATGGGTATTACTAATCGGATAGCTTGAGTGAGCATTTATAGAATATAAGGGAATAGAACTAGTCGCCCTAGATGGGTGATAGGACTGTGATTGGTTTCGGGCTCATGATGCGTGTTTACGTGTTTCTAGGAAATCGTGGTGTTAAGAACGGCTCTAAGGGTAAAAGATAGGCTAGTGAAATTAGAGTATTTTACCGGTTCAGAGTGGGCTATAATTGTGTCTATAATTAAAGGTTTGTGCTGTTTTGATACATGTTCTTGGGTTGTCGTCAGCCTTCTTACTCCCCTTTTTCATTCGAGGACGAACGATGGGTAAATTGGTATCTGATGTAACGACCCGTTTAGTCGTTATAGTGTTTTGACTCATTTAACCTTGTTGACGCTTCCCCCGAGTCCCATTAGTATGATCTACAACTTAATGTAGTCATTGGGTTGGTTCCCGTAAGGTTCGAGCGGAAATTAAGTCATTGATAGAGAAGCTAGTTAAGTTAGTGAGTTAGAATTGACCACGGTCAACGTCGGGTTAGGATGACCCTGTGTCAATGTTTTGGAAGTTTCAACAAGTTAAAATGATGATTTTGAACTTGTCCACAAGTTTTGGTGAGGTTCCGAAGAGTTTCAGATGGGTTTGGGATTTTTGCGCTCGTATTCAATGTGTTCGACGTAGGTCTTTGGATAGAAAGGGGTCTAGACTGATCAAACGACCTTTGTTTTGTGTGAGGTTTGAATCATTAGATCAGTAACGAAATTACGAAGCTATAGCAAAAAAAATCGTCGCGTTTCTCCTCCGTATAAGGGAGTTATTCCCTTTTCGTTCGGGCTGTTCCAGCAGGTCCGTTGTAGCGGATCCATGGCCGCTATAGCGGGTCCGCTGCAGCGACCCACTGACCACCGCAGCCACCGACGGGGGAAGAAAGCCCTATTTTTATAGTTTAACTCCGAACCATTACACACAAGACCTCAAAGTCAGTATTCAAGAGCGAAAGAGGCAAACTTCATTCCATTCTTTGGTGAAAGCATCTTGGAGGGTAATTCCCCACCTTTATTTATTCCTTTTCCTTTCTTCTTCAGGTTCCATGATTATTTTAAGGTCCATCAACGGTGGGTGAAAATCCTAGAACCCTAGAATTAGTAAACCCTTAAATAATTGGTGGGTTGTTGATTTTGTTGTTGATTAATCATCTAGGAGTATAGATTGTCACCTTCTAGGAAGGGAATTTGACTTCTTATGGTTGAAATTACATGTTGAGACTTAGGGTTCTAATAAAAGTAGAAATTTTGTCCTAAAATCTGTTTGAAAGGGTAAATTGATTAGAAACCCAAGAATTGAAGGTTAATGATTGTAGAGATAGAACTTATGATAAATTCACCACTAAAGGATGGTTTCATCCATTGAAAAGGGTAGAAGTAAGTCGGTCTTCTTCCCATATTGTTGTTCTGGTTTAACTACATGATTTGTTGTTTACTTAGCATCATATTGTTAGACTTTGACCGTTATGAGGCGCTTCGAAAATAGAAGACTCGTATGGAGTAGTTCGTGGCTCCTGTTTGTAATTCGAGGTAGGTTACGACTTACTTTAGTTAGACTTTGATTAGCAAAACATATGTATTGTGTAGAATTAACGTGAAAAAGCATGATTAGGTCTTTGGACTTGGTGTTTTAGTTGGATATTAGCTAGGTTAGTATGGCTTCTGATTTGTGGGCTCGTCGCCATCACTTTATGTACTGAAATATGAGGTGTAATTGTATTCATATTGTGGCGATTCCGGATGGATTTCTGTTAGGTTGAGTGTAGTTGATGGTGGCTCGTTGCCTTGTTATTGTGATTAGACTTCTCACATGAATTGTTGTGTTGTAATATGTGTTGCACTCAATTCTCTTTTATTGTGAAACATATCGTCAGAGAAAGGAAGGATAATGAGTTTAGACTTGGATTGTGATATATACTTATGATAGTACTCATATGAAATCTTGGTTAAGATTTACTGTTGATAACGATATCGTGCATAGCATACATTCTCATTCATACGCATATTAATATGAATTATGATTTGGGGCTGATGATGACATATGAGAAAATGGAGCACCTTGGTGATACAAGTCTTAGTTGGGAGGTGTACGTGCTATGTTGGGAAGTAAAGAGGGACATAGACCCTTATGTTGTTGAGATGGTTAGTATGATTCATTTCATGGTTGAGCTGATTTATTTAAGTCTTGATATTACTTGTGGCTTGTGACTTGTACCTTCATTGCTATTTTGATTGCTTTGTTTTACCCTGTTACGCACATTTATGCATTCATACACTCATACATGATGGAAATGGGTAACGATTCATGAAAGACTTGTGGCATGATGCATTGTGTTTGACATTGATATTGCTTATTGCTCATAGTCCATACATGCTAATGAACTGGAATACATGGAGATATACCTTTGTGATGTGAAATTAGTGAAGAAGTTAATATAATCTTCTTATTGAACTTGTGATACTATTTGTTGCTAGTTGTGAGCTTGTGGTCCGAGGTTCGTTCTGGAACGAGTGGTATGTGTGTATATATATATATATATATATATATATATATATATATATATATATATATATATATATATATATATATATATATATGAACGGGCACATTTGATTGGGGATGAAGATGTGGCCTAGACTAGAGCTTGTGGTCGAGGTTCGTTCGGAAGCTTGAGTGGTCCATGATGTGGATCCGCGTCAGGGTTCTTAAAAGTAGCGGATGATTTATGGCTGGTCAGGTGAGTATCCGGAACGATTGGTACATGGACACCATGGGTCCCCTGCAGGTCATGACTTCTGGGCAATGACACCGGTGAGCATGTGTGTACAATGTGTATTTGGCCAGTACATCGCATGCACTTCATCACATTTTGCATTGCACATCATTACATTTTATTCTGCATTATGACATGCTCGTTTGGTTCTGATCTTGGTATGGATGTTGAATGCCTATTGTGATATAATTATGACCATTGATTGAGTTGAATTGTGGATTAGTGATTCTACCTAGGGACGGAACTTGGACTTGTGATTATTAGGAGAGATTATTAAAACTTGACAGACTTGTGGCTTATAAGCTTCATCTTAGGGTGTGACTCTGTTATGGGATATTCTGTGACTTCGATTTGAGTATTAAGTGCCTATCTATTTATCTTGTTGACTGTATGCTTATATACGTGAACTAATCTTAGTCGGGCTATGATGCTTACCGGTACATAGTGTTTGTACTGATACTACCTTGCTGCACCCTTTTTTAGTGCAGATTGTGTTCCAGAGATTTCATCCAGACCCCATCTCTAGCTTGAAGCTAGTTAGCTTGATCGGATTCGAGGGTGAGTTTCTATTCATGCCATGCCACCTGAAGATCTCTCTTTCCAGATGTCTACTTTTATTCCAGACATTATTTGTTATTATATTTGACTTATACTTCATTCTTTAGACATTATTTTTTAGAATTCTTGTACGATGACTTTCAGATCTTGAGGCTGTAATAGTTAAGACTTCCGCACTTATATTATCTATTAATTATGAATTGTTTTATTTATTTATTCATTCACATGATCATTGATTGTTGAAGTATAAATGATTAAAGAAGTTAAAATTGGCTAGTGATTAATGGATTAACGGGTAAGGATTTGCCTACTAGTGATAATAAGGTGGGTGTCCGTAACGGGTAACTGGGTCGTGATAGTAGAACTCGCAGGTTTGCCGGTAAGGAATGAGTGTTGGGTAATTTTCCTTTCTAGAGGTGCATGTTAGCAGAACTTTTCTAAACCTACGCCGAGAGAGGAAAATATGACGCTAAAATCAGCTTTCGAAGTTTCTCAAGGACTTCAGTTCAGTTCTTTTAATTTGCTTAAAATTATTTGTTCTTTTCACCGCTACAGGTTTTGAGAAGTGTGCCGATGTATTGATGCCTCGAAAAAACCGGATGTATGTTTATGCCTCCTATTGTGACCCTTTTATAGGTGTTCAGAGCACCAGAATTTTATGTTCTTTCGAACAAACCCAAGAGAGACTAAAAATAAATCTCTCCCAAAATAAGGTTACGGATATCATGGAACATATCTCTCTGTCGAGGAAACCAAATCAAGATAGAAGTAAACAACCTTTATATATACTGAAACGTAAAAAGGCAGGTAAAACATGAAACCTTCGTCAAAGTCCGAAATTGGAGAAACTGGGCAGATTGATTAAAAAAAAAAAATGGAATAATTACGTAAAAGAGGTTGTTACAACATCTTTGGGAAGAGAGGTCTACAAGCATGTATTTACGTGTGTACACAGTTTAAGTCCATGTGTAACATTATGAATCAAGTATCAAAAAACTTATTATATGGCTTAGAACTTGATGGGTCTTAATTTTGGATGCATAGGAAAATCCCAAAAGCTTAATTAATTGTTTCAGGTAAGATATGAAAACTATAAATGCGTGATCATTTGAAGTTTTAAATTGACCCGTATTGATTGCATTTGATATTTAAAGCCGAGTCTATGGAATTAAACAAGTTCATACCTTACTCCTTACGCCTGCTTGGAAAGCCACCCAGGTAATTGGAATTGGGTGTAATTAAGTTTAATACCATTTGTTTGACAAATAATTACTGAGTTAAGGTGGGAATTGGTGTAATTGACGGTGTAATTACACTCTCCAATTCTCTAGATTTTGGGTGTAATTTTTTGTAATTACAGGGTTCTTTTAGTTTGTTTATTTTTTTACTTTAATTTATTTTTATTTTTAATTTATTTTATTTCTATTATTTTAATTTTTTTGATTTTTAATATTTTTTTATTTCTATTATTTTTATTTCTTTTTTATTTTTACTTTTTTATTATTTTTATTTTTTAAAATGTATTTTTCTTTTATATTATTTATTTTTCATTTTCTTTCTTTTCATTCTCAACTTTTACTTCTTGTGATTCCATGTAATTGCTCGTATTTTTTATTTTTTATTTTATTCATTTAGCAAAATGCGTGTTATTATTCTAATAGTTGAAACTACACCTCTTAATATTGGAAAGAATGAGTTATTAACAAACTTGACATATAGCAGGTACGTTATTAAAGTAGTAATTTCATTGTGAATGGGGTTATGGACTTATATTTTTCCTTTCTTTTGAATTATTTACTTAAGTCACCAACCGTTGGAACTTACTTATGTAATGTTGGAATTTGACATAAGAGTATTATGTTGAACTTTTTCTTTTGGATTTTGAATTTAGGTTATATTTTCAATTTTAAGTTATTTGCTTTCATTGCCGTTGTTTATTTTTCACTTCATTTGATGGATTTTTTGTGTCAAAACATTTGAATAATGTTATGGCATTATGTTTATTAATATTATTTTTTTTGTCAAACATCAATCCATGACGTTCTCACAAAAAAGTCTTCTTTTTAAGTTTTATAATTAATTAAAATTAAATACTAATTTGAAAAATATATATCAATTATTTTTGTTACAATATTAGTTACAAATATATGATTATTAATTAATATATTTTCAAGAAACAATGTGTTATTAAATAACTAATTTAATATCATTTATAAAGGCAATATTTTTTAAATATTAATTTTAAATTTTTTATAATTAAATTTTATTTTTAAATTAAATTTGAAGGTGTAATTACACTTGTAACCAAACGAAGATGCTTATAATTACACTATAATTACGTTATGACAAACAAACAAGGCTCGTTGTAATTACACTTGTGTAATTACTAGATCAGGTAATTACTACCCTAGTAATTACACCAATTCCAATTACCAGGTGCTTTCCAAACAGGCCCTTAGACAAGTCTTGAAGTATGGAGTATTTATAGACATATACACTCTATGACATAAAAGTCCATATATGTTGTAATAATTTCTACATTCAAAAATATCAACCCAAACTAAGTGCTAAGATATTATTCTATTATACTCAAACATTATTTGGGCTAGTCCATCTGTGGTCTCCGAACGACTAAGCTCATATAATTAGCCTAATGTCAAAAAGATTATTAGCTCATCTTAAAGCCAAAGCTTATGTCACGACCCAACCCCGTAGGCCGTGACTAGTGCCCGAGCTGGACACTCGTATACACCTGTTAGCTATAATCAATTCGAAACTGAACATAATATGGTAATTCGTAGAAACAATATATCATCTCAAAACTGTCATATACATATACCAAGGCAACCTGTCTCCTGTGGAGTCACAACTATCAACAGATAACATCATACATAAGCCGACAAGGCTATCATAGCGTATGGGAACGTCCCAACTATATACACGCAAGCCGACAAGGCTGCCCTTACATACAACATCCCAAAACATATATACATATACGCAAGCCGACAAGGTCGCCACTCACGAGCGCGGGGAACGTCCCAAAACACAAGTCATGCTAACATACCGAACGACATCTATAGACAACCCACACATATGTCTACATACCTCTAAGAGTATCAACAGAAACATATGACGGGACAGGGCTCCGCCGTACTCCCTGGATAAACATATATATACATCAAAAGGATCCGTATTAAAAGTCTAGGCTCCGGACAATGAAGCACTCCAAGATAGCCCGAATAGAAATCCTAAGTCGAGGATCACCTAAGCGAGTATCCGTACCTACGGGCATGAAACGCAGCCCCCCGAAGAAAGGGGGTCAGTACGAGATATATATTCAGTATATAAAGCATGAAATACAATAAAAAAAGATCATAACTGAAGTAGAGAATCCAGGAGGCAAGTATGATAATCGAGGAATCACTGTACCTGTGTCTTATTAAATAAACTCATGCATGCCTATATCATATACCATATCCGGCCCATTATGGACCTACGAAGTGGAACATCATATACATGTATATCATACCCGTCCATCATGGGACTACACATGCCATCATCATATCATCATATCATATCATCATATATATATATATCATACCCGGCCCTCTAGTGAGGGACTCGGTGAACAATGCAGTGAACTGTGCACGAATACATACCCGGCCCGGGACTTGGTGAAAGATGTAATAACAGTATGCACGAGCAGAGTAGTGAGTAACCATATGCAACTAAATCATCATCTGAGACTCAATAGATAAGTAGGCTAATTAACACTCGAGTATCAGGGCGATAGTCATGTTCAGTACTCTTTGAATGTCATTATGAACTATATCAAATAAAGTCTCAGGGATCATAGACATGTATCAAATTAATACGAGACAGCTTATGAAAGTTAAGGACATTAGTCATTATAGAGTCTTTCAAGAATAGGAACTTTTATGTATCATTTACTATCCAATAATATAGAAAACTCGAGGGCAGTAGATCGACTACTCTAAGAGTTCTAACATCAAGGAGTGAATAAGAATCATAAATCATGCTCGGAACTTGTGAATAGAATTACCCCAAAGCTCATATCGTACATCACTTACGTCTAAGACATGCCAAAAGAAGAAGGGATAACTTTAACATGCCTTTAGCGTATTCGCCATTACGTAACACGTATACGCTGCCCACTAGTATCTCAACATACAAGGATGTCAAGAACTACGGTTAATGCTACGGGGAGATTCAAAACGTATTCTAACGTTAGTAACTCTTTCCCCAGATAATTAGACGACTTTTCCCTTATTTTCGCACGATTACATAACAACCCAAGCTAACATCGATAACCACGCGTTCAAGTACTAATCGAGGCTATTCAAGACAAGACCAGAACACCCGGACAGCCGCACAACATTCCAAACAGCCCACATTCACAACATTCGACAACAACGTACGACTACTACATATTCAAGTTACTCTTAATGATCCATAGTCGTAACATTTTCATCTACACAACCCTACAACAGCCCAACCAACACACAACACAACATATAATCTTAATTACCATTAATCTTCCAAGCTTAACAAGACAAATAACAACACATTAAATGTCTCCTAACTAGCAACGTAAGGATGCTAGATTTCACCAACGTCTACGGACGTACCAAACAAACCGTACGTTTATTATAGATTCCCTAATACATTCTTTTTCATCCAAATTCATGAGCTACACCAGCAACCACACGATAACAACATTATCCATTTAAATACAGAAACTATACTAACACCACACTAAGTTCTACAACAGCCCACAAACAAATTTAACTTGACTTGAACCATTAAATACATTCATTCTCATCATAAAATCCATAACGCAACAACAATCAAAATACTAAGTAAAATCGATTCGCCATCTTCTACACAAAATAGTCCCTTACGGTTTCGACAACCAACATACATAATTCCATGAATTCAATCCATATCTACAAATTACAACACGTTCAAACCACCCTTAAAACATGTAAAAGAAGATTAAACCTTACCTAACTTTTGGCTAGAATTTGTGAATTGAAATAATAATTGTTCTTCTTGCTCCCCAGATACGATCAGCGTTGCTATGGACCTTCTAAAGGGTTGAATTGCCTTAGAAAAATTATAAATTGATCACAAGGTTTGGAGCTCTCCATGGTCAGCCATGGCCGAGAGCTCCTCTCTATCTCTATGTTTCTATATTGATGAAGATGATGAAAATGGGTTCTGTTAGTCATCAACTTAGTTTATATATGTTGCCTACAAGCTGGACACGTGTCCCACTCATGGCTTGAGCCAATCAATTTGGCCATGCCATGGGTGGGTCCCTGGGCCCACTAATGCCTAATTAATGAATAATTAAATCTTAATCTCCACTTAATAATCTAATCATGGTTAATTAATCTAATCTCCATTAATATTTCTATACCAACGAAATTTATAAGCAATTTGTGCATTAATAAAAATCGGAGGTTAAAAGTCTCTACCTCGTATCCCAAAATAGTCTTGTCCTTAAACTTATCGTGATTAGCTTAAAATATCCCAATGTACAAAAATACGGGATATAACAGCTTATGCTATGTGTCAAATTATATGGCGTGCAAAGTCATACATATGAGCCAATGAAATCATGCCACGTGTAATTAAGAGA
Organism: Lycium ferocissimum; assembly: GCF_029784015.1. Classification (NCBI taxonomy): domain Eukaryota; kingdom Viridiplantae; phylum Streptophyta; class Magnoliopsida; order Solanales; family Solanaceae; genus Lycium; species Lycium ferocissimum. The sequence goes on from NC_081346.1 coordinate 48,112,782, forward strand.
TGAGACATACCAAGTCAAATCAAACGTCTAATAAACTCATGTTAAGAATGAAAGTGTAGATACCAAGTCAAACATACCAAGTCAAATAAAACATCTAATAAACTCATCTCAAGTGATCAAAATGACATGTTTTGGCCAACCGAATGCAACCTTGTCACTAATTTATGTCCCAAAAGAGCGGAGCAGCGTCCAATTCCTTAAAACATATAACCGAACGTACCAACATTCATTTTCATGCTAGAAATAGACCATTAATGCATCATGATAATTGAATTTGGACAACTTGAAATCGTAGACATTTAACTCAATAGTTGTCACGACAAAAAATTTCTATACCATCATGGCATCTACACCCCAATTCGGTAGGCAAATCATTATCACTTTTATTCCATTTTAATTTAATTTTAAGCAGAAAATAAATATGTGGATCAATAATCATAAATGCGAAAATCATGAAAATACACAAAAAAAATCTGAGGATATGAATACAAGCTTAACAGTAAGTCATAAAAATCCCAAGATTAAAATAGTGATACACTATCTGAAACGAAACAAGACTGAAATGAAATAAATGGAGGGACAGAGAATTTAAAAGTAGCTTAATTATTAGTGTAAAATTTCCTATTTGATTGATCTTGATTTAGATCAATACTTCCTCAGCTTTTGCATTTACGCCAAATTACAGTCTTTGTCCATCAAATTTGACTTGCCATAATTTAAATGGGTACGTCACATCATCCTCCGCAGGATATGAGAACTTAACCCGTGAACTATTATGTAGAAAGAAGAGGAACCATTGATGAATTCTCCGCCTAACACCATTACTCTCTCCCTTTTAAAATAAATAGTGTTTTTATCTTGGGCACGCACATTTCTAGAAGTGCTATATATTTTAATAATTTATTCTTAATGAATACCTTGAAAAAGATGCAACCTCTTTAATAGTTTCTTGGTTTGGTTATATAAAGAGACAATTCTTGAAATGGTTGAACTTGTAGTGAAGTTCCGCTAAAGTAAGTTTTGAATTTTTTTAGACAATAAGGTCATCAAACTATCTATGTCTGTGTTTTCAAAAAACGTAAAACAATCTATTTGTCACAATCCAAATCACAGGTCGTGTCGGTACCTACCGAATCTCACTTGGTAGGCGAATCCTTCCCAAACCACGACTCAATTAAACCCAAATAAAATAATGCACATAGCTATTTCCCAAACATCATTTTAGAATTAATAAATAAAAAGGATACTTAATCAATAACCATTTTGCCAAAACCGAGTCTAGATTAGTACAAGAGCTTCTAAGATTTACAACTTTGATTGAATTACATTAAAACCAAAATACAACCTTTGTTCTAGAATGAAATTTAAAAGAAGCCTTTGAAATGGACACCGGGAGATCTTCAAAAGCTAATGAAATATCGAAAATAACCTATAACAACTCTACACCCAAATAGAGTGTAGCAAGAGTAGTATCAGCACAACACACGTACTAGCAAGCATCATAGGCAAAAAACGATTAGAAAAACATAATAAATAATGGTAAGCATCATAGGCCGACAACAATTAGGAATACACAATAAATAAAATAGAGATCAACAGGTGAGAATGATAGGCAATCAATTCAATTACTAAACATGATCATATAAAGGTCCAAAACAATAGATATAACTTGAAAATGATCTAAGATCTCAGGCCTAGATATAACCTTCTAATCCTCATTCCATTAGTTTTGTAAATACAAACCCATACGCATTAAACCTGCCTCAACTCATCAAATGGAAATTCTTTTACTATATTCGGTTCACGTTCTAATTTATACATCTAATCCTTACCATAAGTCTTTCTTACAAGAGGAAACTCTACCACGTTGCAAGAAAATCTTTCTTACAAGAGGAAACTCTACCACGTTGCAAGAAAATCTTTAATGAGCAAATCACAGCCAAGGAACAGAAGATAAGAAAATCACCAAGATATAAATGCAATGCACATGCATGGAAATGTATGCGATGCAATGGCCAATAACACAACCATAGTATCCGGACAAAAAATCGACGTCTCGGCGGTCGTGCGCGGAAGACCATTGGTGTCCATGTACCGAGGGCACTCGCGAAGCTCGAGGTGACTTCCGCTAGAACTAACCACTCCGCATGAAGCCCAGAGATGTCTTACATATTTCACTTTCTATCATATGTTTCCAAAGTCCTTTTCCATCAATTGTTCCATAGTCCTTTCACGACACTATTTTCCACAACCTTTTCATCATGCATGAATGTATGAATGCAAGAATGAGATAGCAGTTAAACCAAACCAATGAGTATGCCAAGGAAATCACAAAGCCCCATAAGCCATAACATGACTGGCGTAAATCACAACAACCATGGAAATGGAAATAACATAGGGTTCAATCATCATAGTGAATCTATCACCTCACATCACACGATCACAATAACAAGTACACCATATGTTACAATACGTAAAATAACGGCGACAAGCCCACATAATCATAAGTCATACCAACCTAATATTATATGTATCCAACATCTTGTCCGAAGACCTAAGCATGATTTCTCCACCATTATCTACTATTCACTTATGAAATCCTAATTAGAGTCTAACTCAAGTAAGTCGTAACCTACCTCGAGGCCGAGCAGGTGCCATGAACGTCCAATTGAACTTCGCCTTTTTCCAAAAGAATCTTTGAGACGGGAGGGGTCTAGGAAAGGCAAGTAATTCGAGTAAGCAACGTGTTAAGAATATAGGATTGATATAACCCAATAAAGAACCTAAAGTACTTAAGATACAATCCTGAGCCCAGAAGGGTAAAATCGAAACTTCTTCTTGAACTAGTTTTTCTAAGTCTCCATTGATTAGGAACCTACATTTCATAGCCCTCTAAACCTAAAAAAGTCATCGATTTTTTTAAAGCTTTAAAACCCCAATTTCAAGAAAACTCAAGAACTTACCCATTTGCAAGACCATTGTAGAAATTACAAGCTTGTGTTGGGTAACTAGCTCAAACTAGAAGTCATGAAACTCTTTCAACTAAACCATGATTTTAATTTAAGAAAACCAATTTTCCCTATCTAGTGTTTTTCAAGCCTAGGAACCTCCTAATTTGATTAAACCATAGTATCAAATCCTTAATAAATAAAAGAGGAGGCTAAAGAGAGATGAAGTAAATAGGTTTTAGGACTCACCCTTCCCAAGGTCACAATAAATCTCCTCTGAAAATGATCTCCAAACCAGCTTGGAATAAGCGTTGGGTGGAAAATGAGTCTAATCTCGAATTGGGGATTTAAATACTTGGTCTTTCCAGCGATTCCCGTTGTCTTTGGAAAATCCATTCGCCGGGGCGAACTCATTTAATTCCGTCTCCTCACGCTGTGGCAGAAGGGATAGCACTGGGACAGACTCGTAGGAGTTGTCCACCCATCGTTGGGGCGAAAGAACTGAACCGGGAAATCCTATATTGATTTAAATTTCTTCCCAACAAGACTATAGGTCAACCTTAATTGAAAATCCCATGCGTATAACAACGGTGCGAGTCTGAGCTAGGATTTTTTGGCAAAGGTTAAGGAAAGTCGGTAACGACCAAACGGGTTGTTACATCAGATACTAATTACACAATCATTCGTCCTCGAACAAATGGAGGGGAATTGGAAGAAGATAAGAAGGGTCGATATGAATACGTAGAATGAAATACCTAGGGTTAACATTAGATGCCGCACCCAAACTTAACGATACCAGCCTTGGTTTAAAAATTAACTCTCGTTACACGAAATCTGAGCCATCCACTTATGAACACACATTGACAACATAACCCTTGGAATGAAAAGATTAGAGAAATTTTGGTTTGAGAGATAGTATCCACAGTTCATGTCATCAGTGACACAAGGAAGTATGGGAAGTCATTTAAATGTCGGAAGGGTGGAATACGGGGTGGTGAGTCTTTACTGATAGTGAATCTGCTGAGTATCTCTGATCGCTTGCCTCAGGTCACTCAAAGTTTACTATTTTTACAGTACACTAGTCGATACTATTGAACTTTGCGACTTCGTCATTTAAATGGCTTGGAGTAACTTCTTTGAATTAGTCGAACACACAACAATAGACTTCAATGGTCTAGTAGGCTTGCTAGAGTTACATCTCAATTGGGCAATGGACTTGAATTACATTAGGGTGGAATAATTACCTTTGAAGGGAATGGGTACTGAAAGGTTTCTCTCCCATAAAAAATAATCTGTAGAGGCGCATACGTTGGTGCGAGATATCTGCCGCTGAAGCATCTCATTAAGAAAGGGCAAGATTCGTGGAGGCGGCATCATTATCCGCCAAAGCGGTTATGCGGGAGTGAGACTTTTCTGCTGCAGTAGAAGTTGGTCACTCAAGAAAAGTAGAGGTCAGTCCTCTCACTTTCCATACCCCAAATCAAAACTCCCACCATCCGAAATTTTCTCCCTCTTCCCGAAAGTTACACAATCTCAACTCCCTCTCTACTCCATAAATTCTATCCTACCCCACTTATACCTAAACTCCACTCTTAAAAACAAACCCTCACAAAAATAGAAGGCAAAAACAAAAACAAAAAAAGTTCTAGCAAGAAGGGTCTTCCATCAACTGCACAATCTTCCCCGGATCATCAAAATAAGGTACGCACTTGCTTTCATTAACTCTAGAATGATTTTTGGTGATGCAATCTGTGTTTATCAAGCACAAACCTTGAGAAACTGGGTGAAATTTGAAATCTTTATGATGTGGATTTTAGTGGTAGGTAGTTGAATAATCCGAAAATTTGATCATTGATTGAAGTCATAAAATGTTTACCACTGTGTAATGCAGTATTATTGCTTGAGATTGGTTGAAAACTTGAAGGGTAATGAGGTGGGTCATCCATGGAGGTTGAAGTTCGAATCTTTCAAATTTTGGGGTATTTGTTGCTTAAATCAATGCCTTCTGAAGTAAAATGGTGATGCATGCTTGAATACTATACAATCTTAGGCTTGAAACACCGATTTTGGGGAAAATTTTAGAAAATTTTCTGGGTAGGTACGAGGTTAAAGATGGGTCCGACCCAGCGGAACATGTTACGGTGCAGCCCCGTCTCAGTGTTTCACTATGCGTAGAGGAGAAAGCCTACACAGATGGCCAGTCCACCTGTGAGGACATGTTTCGCGAAAGCGGCCGCGCTCCGATGATACTTCCTCTGTCGAGGCGAGACCTACACAGTTTTGGCAAAACCAGTAGCTTCGCACTAGTTGGGTTGGGAAGATTTTCTTGGGTTCCTTGGCTTGATTGACATGTAATTAAATTCGGGACATGACACAATTGTCGGAGCTAACTTAATTAATTGTTGCATGTACAAATTTGGCATCATGTCTCAAAATGAGGGAGAAAGTGCTACTCCTAGTCAAGGGAGAGTTGAAAGGGGCAGTGGCAAAGGCTATGACACCCACCATTTCATGTCTATGGGCTGCACGTGCCATTATTTCAAGGATATAGATGAGAAAGGGTTGCTACTAGAAAGGGGGCTTAATATGAAAAAGGTGGAGCAATGTGCTCCCGAGTTCTTTGAGCGACTACATCCGTTTGGCTGGGGTTGCTTCATCAGTGATCCCGGCCAAGCTAATGAGGGATGGGTAAGGGAATCTTATGTCAATCTTAAGAAAGTGAAGTTGTCCGACTCGGACCCAGAAAACAAGATTCAGGGCACGATGGTAAAGATTGGTCTTTGAGATGATAAAAGCTTACTATGAACTAACCTACCATCCTGTCAGTGCTATGGAGGAGAAGGACTATTGTGGTAATAGGCTTGGTTAGTCTCAAAGTTAGTCACGAAGAAGGAAAGGGAGCAAGTCGACTGGGTCAACAAAAGGACAGGGATCAAGAGAAGTCACTTCACTGCTGAGCCAAGAGATGGCTGAACATCATCTGTCGTCAGGTAAGTCCTTTGAGTAATACTATCGATGTCACCTACATTCGTGCTCTCCTGATTGCCTGCATCCTGGATGACATCCCAATGAATATGGGTTATTACATGGTTCGGGAGTGAAAGTAGTATGTGGAAAAGTCGAGTCCGAGTCTGATATTTCCCTCTGTCATTACCACCTTATGCAAGAAAGTAAAGGTTCCCCTGAGAGATGATGATGATATGATTGATTCTGTCATTTACTTCAACCCTTTGAGGGTGAAGGTGTGGGGTAGCGAGATTCAGAGTAAGAAGAGAAAAATTGAGGTGAGCATTGGAGAGCCTGAGGTTGATGTCGCACCCACGCAGCCATAGGGGCCTTTTGAGCTGCTGGTTTCCAGATGGAGGAGATAAAGGGGCTGATTTCCAGGCTTTCCAGGTCTTCCATAGAGGCCGGTACATCAGGTGTTGTTGGCTACTTTACTTGAGAGGAGATGAAGGAGTACCTAGAGGGGCATAAGGCACTGAAGACTTCTATTAGCACACTTCAGACTGCATAGACCTCTATGGCTAAGGCTCACGATAAGCTATGCCAAGACTTTGACGTGAAGAAGAAGAAGAGTAAGTCCAGGGGTAAGCTGCTGATAAAAGTGTGGAGGGGTTTCAAGGGGATGTTCAAGATGATACACCTGAAATTAGAGCTTCCGATCGAGGAAAAGGACAATGATGAGCAGTACTCTTTCCTGACCGAGCTCGAGGGTGGTGGTAATATTAGTAGTTCGGAGGAGGAGGGTGACGAGGCATCCAACTCGAGGCAGCAATATTGGTTCTTCTTTTAGCTATGGTTTAGCTTGTATAAGGCCTTCATTTTAGACATTTGCTTTAGTTTTATTTGATGGATGTATTGAATAATCCGCATCCTTTGTTTTTTTCTATATCTGGTTTGTTGTTTGGGTTGGTAGACTATTTGGATAATCGCTTGGTTTGAAAGATGAAATTGTGCCCTTGCCGGGCTTTGGTTTATATCTTTGAATTTCTGGTTGAATGCACCGTTTTTTTTGAATTTTTTTTAATGTTGATCAAGTTTTGGAACTCTGGACAGAACCTTACTGGTTATGTCTGGTGATTTTGCCGGCGCGGATAAGGTAGGCACTGGGGCGAAAGCGCTTCGGCGTGCAATTCTCCGTGAAAGCAAACAGAGGGGAACATCTAGGGTTCGCTCTAGTAGATCAAATTTTGCTACGGTGGCCACACCTCTACAGACAAGGCCCCACAGGTGCAATTAAGAACACGGATCTACGCTCTGCATCGGCGGCTCTTCATTCACGGGCACGATACTGTTGAACCGAGCTGGGCTCGCTCCAGTGAGGCGACTGAAATTAGAGAGGAAATTTTCTACTAGACTTAATACTTATGCAACACTTGGAACTCATTTAACCACTCTTCGTACACAAAACATACACGCACAATCACATTATCACAAGATACCAACTGGATATATCTAGATACCAATTTTACTGAAGTAGCATGATAAGAGTGAAAGAAGAGGAGAATCCTAAATGCCCTATAGCCTCACTTGGATGGATACGGACGTCTACATACCATTCCACAACAATCTACTAGACATTGCTCTTGTACTCGTGAGACAGGCAACCTAAAAATCTGATACCAACTTCTCATGACCCAACTCACGGGTCGTGCGGGCACCTACCCAATTCCATGTGGTAGGCTAACCCTTCCCAAACCATGACTCAATTAAACCCAAATAAAATGATGCACATAGTTATTTCCCAAACATCATTTTTGAATTAATAAATAAAAAGTATACTTAATCAATAACCATTTCTCAAAACTGAGTCTAGACTAGTACAATAGCTTCTAAGATCTACAACTTAGATTGAATTACATTACAACCAAAATAAAACCTCTGTTTAAGAATGAAATTTAACAGAAGCCTTTGGAATGGACACAGGGAGATCTTCGAAAGCTAATGAAATCTCGAACATAACCCATAACAACTCTACACCCAAATAGGGTGTAACAAGAGTAGTATCAGTACAACACATGTACTGGTAAGCATCATAGGCCGACAATGATTAGGAAAACATAATAAATAATGGGAAGCATCATAGGCCGACAACGATTAGGAAAACATAATAAATAAAATGGAGATCAACAGGTAAGAATGGTAGGCAATCAATTCAATTACTAAACATGATCAGATAAAGGTCCATAACAATAGATATAACTTAAAAATGGTCAAAGATCTTAGGACTAGATATAATCTTCTAATCATCATTCCATTAGTTTTATAAATACAAACTCATACGCATTAACCCTGTCTCAACTCATAAAATGGAAATTATTTTACTATATTTGGTTCACGTTCTAAGTTATACATCTAATCCTTACCATATATCTTTCTTACAGGAGGAAGCTCTACCACGTCACTAGACAATCTTTAATGAGCAAATCACAGCCAAGGAACAGAAGACAAGAAAATCACCAATTTATAAATGCAATGCACATGCATGGAAATGTATGTGATGCAATGGCCAATAACACAACCGGTACACACATGCTCCGGACAAAAATCTCGACGTCTCGGCAGTCATGACTCGGGGGACCCATGGTGTCCATGTATCAGTCACTCCGCAGAAAGCTCAGAGGTGACTTTCATAGAACTAGCCACTCTGCACAAAGCCCAAAGATGAATTTCATATTTCGCTTTCTATCATATGTTTCCAAAGTCCTTTTCTATTAATTGTTCCATAGTCCTTTCATTATCTTTGTTTTCCACAACCTCTTCATCATGCATGAATGTATGAATGCAAGAATGCGATAGCAATGAAACTAAGCCAATGAGTATGCTATGGAGATCACAAAGAACCATAAGCTATAACATAACTGGCATAAATCACAATAACCATGGAAATGGGAACAACATAGAGTTCAATCATCATAGGGAATCTATCACCTCACATCAGCCAAATCACAATAACAAGTACACCGCATGTTACAATGTGTAAATTAACGGCGTCAAGACCATATATCCAAAAGTCATACCAACCTAAGTGTTATATCCCGTATTTTGTACATTAGAATAATCCGAGCTAGCCCTGATAAGTTAAGGACAAGACTATTCCGGGATACGAGGTAGAGACTTTTAACCTCCGATTTTATTTTAAAAGCCTGAAGTTGCTTATAATATTATTGGTATGGAATATTAAGGGCAAATTTGAAATTAGAAAATTAATTAGTCATGCACCACAAAAGCCATATATGGTCGTGTGGCATGTGTGGGCTACCACCCATGGCTTGGCTAATTTTAATTGATCCAAGCCATGTGTGGGCCATGGTACATGGATGAATAATATATGTAGAAGAGTGATGACTAGCAAGACATCATATTCATCTTCCAACACTTAGAAACTTGGAGAACCTTGGAGAAAAAAAAAAAGCCATATTCGGTCATAGCAAGCAAAAATTGAAGTCCAAAAATAGTGATCAAAAAAATATTTTCTTCTAGCAATTCAACTAAGTAGAAGGTCCTTGATAACGTGAGATAGTTGTTGGAGTCAACAAACCCCTCGTTTTTACCATTTACAACCCTAGCCAAGTTGTGAAGTTAAGTGGAAAAGGTAAGGTTTAATCTTCCTTTTATATGTTATAGATGGTTTGTGTATGTGGTAGTATGTAGAAATGAATGAAATTCATGAAAGTATGTATGTTGATGTTGAGCCGTGTGTGTTGGGTTGTAGCCGTGTAGGTGTGTGTTGTGTAAGAGTGATGAACTAATTTTATTTAGCATTTTTGGTTGTTGTTGTTGTGGATTCTATGATGAAAATGAAGGTTTAATGACTCAAGTTGAAGTTATAGTCGTTTGAGGCTTGTTGCAGAAGCTTATGGAATTTTAAGATAGTTTCTTATATTTATGAGAATGACATTGTTAACGTGTGGATTATTGGTGTAATTCATGAATTTGGGAGAGAGGAATGTGTTGTTGTTGTTGTTCTCGGGTTTGGGATGGTTTCGGGTGGCATGGAGTTTTGGTTGAGTTGTTTTGAATATTGTGCGGATCGTTGAAAGTGTTCTTGAATCTTGTTTGAATGATCTAAAATTAGTACTTGAAAATGTGAGCGTTGATGTTGGCTTGAATGTATGTAGTTGAATTGAATATAAATGGAATGTTGCCAAGTATGTAGAAAAGAGTTACTAACGTTAGAATGCGTTTTGAATTGATTGTTGATGTTGTAAACATGGTTGTTGGTATTGTTGTTGATGATTTGGCCGAGTTGAATTCTCGGGGTTGTTGAATTCTGAGGGGAAATCTTGCCCAATTTGTAGAATTAAGTGCTAGCTTGGGATTGAATTCCTAAGTACCTATAGCTAATGTTTGGTATTTAATGACGTTGTTGTAGATCTTGGGGAGCCCGAGACTTGAGTTTGGGTTAGCTTAGGAAGCGGACGAGGTATGTAAAGCCTAACCTTTCTCTCTTTTGGCATGTCTTAGTTGTAAATAGGCTATGATACGAGCCTCGGGGTAACTCTATTCTTACGATCCGAACATGTCTACAATTCTTATTCACTTCTTGACTTTCGCATTCTTAACATAGTCGAGCTATGGTCTTTATGTCCTTTGTATGATTGGATTTCAAAGGTTGCATAAAAAGTTTTGTTTTTAAAGGGTTTTATGTTGAATAATGTCCCTAACTTTCATAGACGGGCTCGGATCGCTTCGATACGTTCGTAGGAGATTCTATAGCGTATAATGGCTCTAACTTTCATAGGCGGGCCCGGATTGGTTTGATACTTGTCCGTGGTCCCCGAGACTTTCTTTTGTATAGTTCTAACGCCTTTTTGAAAGAACTTAACATGGCTATCATCCCGACCCAGGTATTGCTTACTTACTTATTTGTCGAGTCTGTAATGATGATTTTTATGCATATGGTTACTCACGACTACTGCTTTCGTGCATCACATTGTTATATCTTTCGCCGAGTCCCGGGCCGGTTATGTCGTCGTGCGCACTATGTTATATTCCGGAGTATGATGTGTTATGGTTCACCGAGTCCCTCGCTAGAGGGCCGGGTACCGCTTATATTCTTGTGTTATGATGTGTTATGGAGATATGTCGGGTTATGGTGATATGTCGGGTTACGGAGATATGAAATCTTCTGGCGTTATGATATGTTATGGCACCAATGACGGGTGGGCGACCATATTCCCTGAGCCCCATGCATGATTTGCGTTTCGAAACTAAATATTTTGGTATTTTGCATAATGTACTTATTCTTGTGCTTCTGTTAGGTTATGATCACATTTCTTGTATTTCATGCTGCATACTCGGTACGTATTCCGTCTGAGGCCCGCTTTCTTCGGGGGCTGCGTTTCATGCCTGCAGGTACAGACGCTCACTTTGGTGATTCGCCGACTTAGGACACCTATTATCTTGGAGTGCTCCTTTGTTAAAGGAGCCTATATTTTAGTACGGACTCTTTCGTTACATATGTATATGTTTCTGGGATACGGCGGGGCTGCCGTCCGTCATATGGTATTATTACTCGTAGAGGTACGCGGACATATATGTGGGTTGTGCATATTTCTATTCGGTTGTGTTCGTATGATTTATGTTTTGAGGCGGTCCCGTTCGCGTGGCCGGCCTTGTCGGCTTGCGTTTGTATATATTCTGGGACGTTGTGCTTTATGATAGCCTTGCTGGCTTCTGTGATATATATTTGTACATGCGACACTTTGGAGACCACGTCTAATCTTGGTATATGTATAAGTTATACGTTGCCCGGCTCGGGCATAGTCACGGCCTTTTCGGGGGGTTTGGGGCGTGACAAAAATGGGTTTGGGGCGGTTCTCCTCGGGTGTCTGGGATGGGGTCTGGGAG
>NC_081346.1:48124685-48142999 GCF_029784015.1 Lycium ferocissimum
TACGAATATGTATATGAATACAAATATGTATATGAATACGAATATGTATATGAATATTAATATGTATATGAATCTTAATATGTGTATGAATATGAAAATAAATACGGATACGGATATAGATGTATGTACACAACCACGCACTAGAAATGGAAGGTCCCTATGAAAAGCAAGTAAGTGTTTATGACAATGGTTCTACTACCTCCCACCTTATGCTATTTCTCACGTTGTCTCTTATGCTTCTATAATGATGTTGATTATGCTTTACATACTCAGTACATTCTTCGTACTGACGTCCTTTTATTTGTGAATGCCATTGCGTAAACTGAGGTGGCCGGGAGACGGCTTGATCCATAGCTTTATTACTCGGGGACTACGTAGCGGAGCTCCATTTCATTCGGAGCTACGGCTTTTGGTATCTATTCTTTTTGTGTACATACTTATGGGCATGGCGGGGTCCTGTCCCACCTATATGATATGACATACTCTCCTTAGAGGCTCGTAGACATGTGTATATGGTTAGATGTATTTAGCCTTGTCGGCTTATATTTTGTATATCGTCCTGTCGGCCTCGTCGACTTATGTATACGAATATGGGCATAGTTATTGGTGGTGATATAAATGTATTGTTGTCCAATGGAAATAGTATGAATGATGGATAGAAAATATGATTTAGCTGTGTGGCTCACCTAGATGTAAATGTGTATGCACGTTAAGAGGTGCCCGGGTGGGTTAGCACCGGGTACCCTTCATGGCCCTCCGGTTGGGTCGTGACAGGTAATTTCACCCTTAATTTCCTGTGTTACCCATATGATTCGTTAGGGGCATTTTGGATATTCTTCCCCAAATATATTCTTCTTCCAATTAGATGGTATATTACTTACTTAGCTTTGCTATTGCTAGACTTTGAGCGTTCCGATGCAATACTTCGCGTTCCAGTTCTACATTCGAGGTTGGTTACGATTTGCTTGAGTTAGACTTTGATTAGAAGATTGTATATATAGTATAATTGATAGGAGAAAGAATGATTATGTCTTCGTATATGACGTCTGGTTGGATATTACCTAGGTTGGTATGACTTCTGATTATGTGGGCTTGTCGCCGTTACTTTACGTACTGAACCATGAGGTGTACTTGTTGTGTTTTGGAAGGAAAGAATTGATATATACTCTTCGTGTTGTATAATTCATGCTATTGTTGAGTTGGTTTATCTGAGTCTTGTTGTGACTTATGGCATTGTGACTTGTACTTCATTGGCATTGATATTATTGATTAATCATACTTATATTGGTGTGGTGCTTCATAATAGGTTCTATACTTGAACCATATGTTGAGACTCATCTTTTTTGTGTGTGTGTATATGTGTGTGTATGTGTATATATATGTGTATATATATAAAGAGAGAGAGAGAGAGAGAGAGAGAGAGAGAGAGAGAGAGAGAGAGGGAGGCACATTTGATAGGGGGTGAGGATATGGCCTTGTTATGGGCTCGTGATCCGAGGTCAGTTTCGGAGCGAGTCTAGCAATTGTGTATGGAATGACTATGATATTGCGGTACTTTACTTGATCGGTATTGAGATGAGATTGTGATTTCACAGTAGCTTATTATGTAGCCTTATTATTGATATTACTTATGTGCATTGTGCGGTATTGTTTGGGATTGAATTAGTTGTTGATATTACATTGCATCGTATTCATATTCATTTCCATGATTCATTGATATTGTATGGTTATGGTACTAATAATGATAAGTAAGAGAGTGTAGCCTCCGAGGTTTCTGCCGGAGAGCGTAAAAGAAAGATGGGAGTCCGTGATTCGAGGTCATTTACCGGAGCGGACTGAGTGTACATTACTCGAGGTTTCTTGCTGGGAACTAATGAGTGTACAATGGCCGAGGTTTCTTGCCGGGATCGAGAGAGTGCTTGTGATCCGAGGTCACTTTCCGGAGCGAGTGGTACATGGACTTCGCTGGTCCCCCATGGGTTATGCTGCTGAGATGTGTTGTTCCATCGTCGGAGTACATGTGTACGGTGTATATGCATTGCATTCATCCTACATATTCATCCTACATACATTATTGCATTGCATTGTACCTTTTGCTTTCTTGTGATATGTTGTGATATGATTATGATATACTGGTTCGGAATGATTATACTGAGACTTGGCAAAGTTGGGCTTAGATGCTATAACATAGGTGATAGACTTGTTGTGATATGATTGTGATGTACTGGTTTGGATCGATTATACTGAGTCTTGGCATAGTTGGGTTTAGATTCTATAACATAGGTGATAACTGGTACTGTGGATATGGATTCGTGTTGACTTGTACTTGTTGGTTTATGTGTTTATCTTGCTTTGTTGTCTTTCTATACGTTAGCTAGTCTTAATCGGCCTATGATACTTACCAGTACTTATTGTTTGTACTGACCTGGACTTCTTTGTATTCTTTTATGAATGCAGAGTACTAGGTGGGATCGACTTCTACTCCTCGTGGCTGATATTCGAAGAGTGCTGATTCAAGTCTTGCAGGGTGAGCACGACGACATTCGCTGCCCGAAGGCTCTTCCTTTTATTATGTCTTTATTTCCATCCTGAGACATGATTTTTGAGACCATTGATGTATTACTATTATTCCGACTTGCAGTATTTAGTTAGATGCTCTTGTATGATCAGACCAGATGCTAAGGTGTATTTCATTTACTTCCGCATTTTTTATATTATTATCATGAGACTTACATTATTCTATCTTCTTCCGCTTTATTTATATTTTTATGATTGTTGGGATAAGAATTCGCCTATCGAGGTGGGAAAGGTAGGTGCCCACATGACTAAGTGAAAATGGGTCGTATGACTAAGTGAAAATGGATGGGTCGTATGACTAACTGAAAATGGATCGTGAAACTACTGCTGTAACTCCCCATTTTTTAAGGCGGTCATTGCCGGGTATTACACCCCCACTTGACCGACAGGCCTACTAGATCCGTTGAGGAGCAAAAGACGTAATGAACCACCAACAGGGCTACTGTATCCGTTGGGGAGCAAAAGATGTTTGAACGGTTCACATTGATGAACCCTCGAACCCTTCATGAATCGTGAGCTGTTTTCAGCAAATTCCCAGCAATATTTTTACTGGATTTCAAAATAGTCCCATTTCATATTACCTCAATTCAAAGATGACTTATAAGTCATTCGACATGCATTTATTAGAGCACATGCTGCAATCACAAAAGTATTTCTTGAATCATGATGAAAATTTCTCAAGAACATTGTTACTACCATTGCATTATAGATGAGGCAAAGAATAAGGAAGAATTACATAAAACAACTACTAGCCTCTACTAATAGTAAATGAATAAGACATACAAAAATTACTGAAATGACAGGAGACACTAAAAAACTGGAATTAACTACAGACTTCTTCTAAGTTGCTCATCTACTGCCAACTCGCCGCTAATTGTCTAAATACAATTAGCGACAAAATTTGTCCGTTGCTAATTTCTGTTTTCCCATCTTTTTTTAAGTGAAATGAGAAACTTACCTAGTTTTTTGTTTAAGGACTTCTAGGTTTTAAAGGTTAATTTAAATAAACTCCAGTACATGATCATCATCAGCTGTAGGGATAATCAACCACTCATCTGGAAATTGGTAACTAGGATCATCATTTGCACCTATACAATTAGGAGGCTCATTCTTTAATCCGTCGTGTAAGTGGCTAAGCACCTTCGAATTTTCCATCAAAATATCTTCTTCAAGAGGCAAATATCTTTGTCTACTTGTACTCTTCTTGCCATCCAATGACTTCAGAAACCCTATCCACCAATCAAACTCTGGAACTTCACCGGCAAAAGAAGACGGTGGTGGAGACGGCGGCAGCAGTAGCGGTGGCGGTGCAGTATGTATTGCCGGAGCCGTTGTAGACCAAGTTGGTTGAGGTATAGGCATTGACTCCACTATTGAGTAATAAAATTGCTGGGAATTTACTGTAAAGAAAAAAAAGAAAAAGAAAAAAGGCTTCAAATAAAATCGAACTTGTAGAGTGAAAGAAGGCTATATATTCAGATCATTTGCCAAATTTCATGAACTAAAGACATGGGACAATTTCACACACGTATTACGAACTATCTTTGGTAAGTTGATAATTTAAACATTTTACGTGATAAATTTAAAATCACAAGATCAAAGGATATTTTAATACATTAAACAATCTTTAATTTAGAACCATAAAATTCAAAAGTCTCTTTTTATTTCTTAAACTTTGTGCGCAGTTTGAGTCAAATTAATTCACTTAAATTGAGACAGAAAGAGTAATATTTCAATTTTGTTTGTCAAATTTAACTTGACACGAAGTGCAAGAAAATAAAAAAAGACTTTTCAACTTTGTGCTATTAAACCAATATATGTACCAAAATGTCTTCTAATATGCAAGATATTGAAATGAAAGAATTATCAAAATAGAAGAGGCTATGTTAAATAAACTATAAAAAAAAAAAAAAAAAAAAAGTATGACAAATAAGAAGCTAAAAAGAAAAACAAGACAAACAATTAAAATAGAGACAGAAAATACAATATTATTGTGTAAAACGTGAGTCCTATTTTTAATACTGTTACCTCTTTGACCCGATACTGCATAATTCATCGGGTTACTAAAAGATGAAGATGATGAAGAAGAACGATGAAGCTCTAAAGCATGGACAATTTCTCTTCTAGCTTCAGCCATATCCATATAAGAGTTAATAATAGGACCTTTTCTTGTATGATATTTCCTTATCCTTTTTCTTGGTGAGTTCATTTTCTTTGAGTCCATTTTTTCTTCTTTTTTCTCTGCAGGTCTAGTACTGTGCAGGGTGTCTTGGGAAGGGAGGTGATATAATAATAATAATAATAATAATAGTAAGCACATTACTTTACGAAACAGGAGGAAGAGTACGTAGTGAATAAATGAAACAAGAAAGGAACAAGTGGCATAGTAAATGAGAAGGAAAGAGATGGGTCAGCAGCATGCAGTAACAAATCAGTGTGGACACCTGTTTCCTCCTTAGTTAAATTTTTATTATTTTACTTTTGTTATAAAATAATATTAAAAGTACACGATGTTACGTTTCACTTTTATGAGGGCGCATCAAAGCTATTAAAAAGTTGTGGACCCTATTCGAATTTTTATATTTTTTAGAGTTATCACCTAATTTTATAAAGGAAATTAGGAAAACCAAGTTAAAAGAGTGCTATCAAACAAGAGAAAAAATCTTTTTAAATCAGAGGTCGAGGTAAGGGTTCTAGTGACCCCATAGGGAAGATTTTAAGCACCCTAGTATTAAAGATCCGTAGAATACGGTTGACTTACGAGCTTCAGTGTGTGATTGTTGTGATTACTTACTAAAAATATTTTCTTTCTTGCAAAAACTGTCATACCAATATCATAACTCCATCTTTTTTTAGACAAGAGGGGCTTGCTTGATAAAGTCTAAATCCACAACTCAAAGGGAAAGTGTATACAGTCGTATGCAATATAATTTACCCAACTATGAGTCGGGGTCGATCCCACAGGGAACAATATGCTAGGCAATTTAAATAAGTAAGAAATTATCACTTTCTACGCTAAGCCAAACACTAGATAATATTTTGATTTTGAGAAAATTATAACTAATGCGAAGGAAATGATCAATGGCCACAAGCATGGATACAAGGAACTCTCAAGTAACGATCCAATGTATTTTACGATTTTACAATTAAGAGAGGGTTTATGTTAATAGATAATGATTTCTAAAATCTCATTGAAAGTCTTCCAACCAAATCAGTGAATTTCACTCTAAGCTTTTCCAAGCCTTAGAGTGTGATATTAAGCACAATCAATTTAACCTCAAGTAAATATCTTCTTCCGAGCTCAAGTTATTAGATGGGTTTAATGACCCAATTTCTTGTTAATTAATCTTTCCCAACCTAGATTTCCTCTTCCGAGCTCAATCAAAGTAAATGGGCGAGTCTTAGGGTTAGCTAATCCCTTAAGAAACATTAAAGAACAAGATTAATTAAAACAACAAAGACTAACTCCAATAGCAATAAAATCATTCAATACATAAGCATAACAAAAAATTTAATCCAACACTTGATAATGAATAATATCATAAACAAGATTCAAGTGACAGAAGAAAATACTACACACTTAAATATTCAATACAAAACAAGAAATTGAAGAAAGGTTTAAGAAATATCTCATTAAGGTCCTCCAATCTTCTCCTCCAATGGTGTAGATGAAACCTTAGCTCTCCAAGCTTGAAAATATGAACAAAGATGAGTTTTACAAACCCTAGAAGAGTATTTATAACATTCCAAAACGGGTACAAATTGTGGATAAAAATACCTGCGTGCGGTAAAGACATGCTTTATGACAAGTCTTTGCTCGCATGCACATCTTCAGGCAAGTCTTTCGCATGTCTTTGCATTGCACAACATCTTGCGTGACAAGTGCTACTCGCATGCACAACATCTTTGCAACAAGTCTTTGCTAGCATGTCTTTGCAAGTCTTTGCTTGTTTTATTTTTGCTCTATTTTGCTCCGTTTTGCTCCATTATACTCTCCGGACATCTTATCCTACAAAACAACATAAATACACAAAAAGTAACACCAAAAGTACTTGAAGAGTCAAAAAATCTTAAGGAATTAGTATTGATTATCTCGTAATTTCGCGGCACATCAACACCCCCTACTTAAAGTCTTTGCTTGTCCTCAAGCAACCCAAAACTAAAATCTCAATGAGGATCCATCAATACAGGCTTAGGTAGTGCTACTATCATTTTCAAAGCACATTCTTCAACTAAGCACAACCCTCATGACTTTGGTTGGTACCAATAATTAGGCTACAAGCATGTGAAACTTCAACCAAATAACTCCCTCATTTCAAAATACAATTTCAAGAATGCATTGGAGTTTCAAAACAATCAAGCGACAACATTCAAGCCTCAATAAGTGACTCAAAACCACTAGCTTACTAGATATGCTCATTTGACTTAACTTGGAATTTTTCAACATCACCAATCTATCGTAATTCACATACCCTCACAATAAAGAAAGTCCCAAAATCACTATATTCATCACAACACAAGGGACATATACACAAGGTCACTCACACTTAACAAAAAAAATTCTAGTACTGACAAATATCACACCATAAGCTTGCCCTTATTTTCATTCATCACTAACTCAAGAACATTCGGTTGGAGATCACATAGGGACTCTTTAAGCCTGTAATGTAGGCTTATGGAAGGGTAGGATAAGTATTTGGGATACTAGTGACTACGCCCCCCTTGAACACTACACACTAATTTTTGTCCACTTTCCTCTTCATTTCAAAACATCACTCCTTCCTGTGCATATTAGCTTCCCCAATTATTCCAACTTCTTTTTGTGCAACAATTTTCTTGATTTCTAATGTTTTTGTTCTTTTCCAATTCCTTTTTCACAAAGATGCATTTTTATTTTTTTGGCACAAAAAGTTTGCAACCTTTTTGTATTTTTCAAATTTTCTTCCTTTCTTTTGACTTTTTCACAACACCAACCTTCACCACTTCTCAAGCGACACTAACACCCCCAACTTAGATTGGCCTCAACTTCGCAATTTCATATTCAAGGAGGAAAAGGTTCAAAAGAGAGACTTTTCATCAAAAAGAATAAAGGCTTGTAATGTGGCAATCAAAGAAAAAAGGTCATAGGCTCAAATGGGGTTACTAGTGATATTATTTATGCAATGGTAGGTTAGAAAGGCTAGAGAGGCTTTTTCAAAAATCACAAAGATAGCCCAAGGTGATCTCTCCAACCAACATAATCAAAATTAGCATTGAAAGACTAACCGGGCAAGTTTTAGATGATAAAAGTAAGCACAAGAATTATTCACAAGCACTCACCACACATGGCATATGAACTAATCAAGATGGATCAATTTTACTTCCTAAGCAAGAACAAATAGAGCAATATCTCATCATCTCAAGTAAAACTCATCTAGTAGGTAAAGAGTCACAAAATGAGCCAAAAAGTTGTCACAAAGATCATTCCTTCTATGCATCTTGCTTCTCTTTTCACTTAAAATTCCACTAGGAGGGGTATACTCAATTAAACGCTTCACATGCAAGAGACTAACTCTATTAGTACCAAACAAGCCAAGAGTTTCTACAATTTTTCCTCAAAGGATCACCTACACCTAAATTTTTCCTCAAAGGATCACTAATTAAAGAAGCTAAGAAAGAAAAAAAAAAGTGACTAATCCACAACACGCCACAAGAACAGAATTTTCAAAAATTTGACCAAGTTCCATTTGCAACAACATCTATCCACAGCCACACCAAACAGTCATAAAACAAGCCCGACAAGGGCACACCATATCCATGCATAAGATAAAAGCCCGGCAAGGGCACAAAACAAGTATAAACAAAATCTAATATGCTTTTTGCCACCCCCAACTAAAAACATTGCAGTGTCCTCACTGCACAGTGACAAAAAAAAAATTAGACAGTTTTTGCAAAAGCAAAAACTGGACAGTTTTGCAGAAACTGTGCAAAACTGTCCAGTTGACAATTCTGCAATTTTAAGTAGCTACCGGTTTGGGGTTGTCCGGAAATCTGAACCTGCTCAAATCAACTCCAAAAATTCTGAAACTTTGCGGATTAGTCAAAAACCATACACTAAACTAGTCTAAAAAAATAAAATTTCAAAAACGATTTTAAAATTTTTAAAACGATGAGTTGCCTCCCACCAAGCGCTTGATTTAAAGTCGCGGCACGATGGTTACCTTTACCACTTTTCCTTCCATTTGGAAGATATGAATTTGCGCCCCAACTTTGAATCAAGATTCGGGTGATGCTCGTGAGGCGGTGGTAGGAAAGCAAGGAGGCCAACTCTCGGGTATCGCATTTTGCACTTCTTGGCCGTAAGTGAGGCATGCCATTTTGTCTTCTTGGCATAGCAAACTTCAAAATAAAAACGCTTTGATCTTCATCTCCAAAATTCTTCATAGTCTTGGTTAGTTCAACTTCCATATCACCCACCAAGCACAACGTTGAAAAATGGTTAGAATGAGGTCCAACGCGCTCAAATTCCAAACTTGCATGAATTTTGACATTCTCACCCAAAAATGAACTAGAGTCTTCAAAAAATATTTTATGAACTTTTTTATGCAACTCTAGTATCATTTCTTCAACTTCGGCATCATTCACTATTTTTGGGTTGGTTGGTTGGCAATTCACCATTAGCTCATGAAAATCAATCTTGACCTCTTCTTCATTGGAAACCAACTCAAAACTACAATCTATGGCCCTTTGATATTGAGCATCACATGCCTCAATCTTTGCATTCAATTAGGCCTCCAATTTCCGGATAGCAATTTCAATTAGCTCCACTTCTTGACTTTGCTCAACATGCACTTTTAGAAATTCTTCCATCATCCGTGAAATGCCTTCACGGTGATCCCCATAGGCTTTAAGTTGTTGAGCTTGATTCATTAGCCAATCTTGGCTCAAAATTTCCATCTTGTCAAGTTTTTCTTCATTCTGAGAGTCGTCCAAAGCTTGTAAAAATCCATCCATGGTGAGATACACCTTTTGGATAGTTTCATCATCTCCATGTTGAACTTCTTCCCACAATTTGGTCAAGACTTGCCCATACTTTTCATTCCTCCCCATTATGCTTTTCAAAATTTCCTCAACTTCTTCTTTTTGAAAATTGGAGATTTCTTCTTCAAGGTTTTGCTCTTCTTCAAGTTGAACCACTTCTTCACTTTCACAACTTTCGTTGTGGTCACAAGAATTCTTGGGCTCATCTTTTAAATTTGAAATCTCTTCTTCAACCATTTCATTTTGAGGAGTCGACACTTCCATGACAATTGAGGAATTTGCTTTTCCATTTTCTAAAATGGATTGTTGGATGAGTTTGCGCTCTTCCTCAATCTTAGCTTCCCGATCTAAGTATGTTTGGAGCATTGCCATGATGCCTTCAAATCCGGCACTTTGTCCTTCACTTGTCATGTCATTGCCCCTATTAAACTCAAAAGCACAACTAGCATTTTCGTTAGAACAACTTAGGGGAGGGGAAGCAAAATAATTGGGACAATCACCCCAATGTTCACCTTGACCACCACATATATTACAAATACTCTCATCATAGGATTGAGACGGTGCACACATCTCTCTCCCAGGAGCATTTTCACAATCTTGCCAAAAGTGGGGTCCTCCACAATATGGACATGGGTCATCAAAATATGGGTTGCAACCATCAAACCCATTTTCATTCCAAGATGCCATAGAGACACAAGTAACAAAAATAAAAACTAACACAAAGAAACACAAAAAATCACAAACACATATTCACAAGTTTGGACCAACGCAAGAAATCTTAAAATCCCAAACTAACCCAAATATGCCAAATTGTTCCCCGGCAACGGCGCCAAAATTGATAACGTCCAAATTCACTCCTCAAAGAGAAAGTGTACACGGTCCTATGCAATATAATTTACCCAACTATGAGTCGGGGTTGATCCCACAGGAAACAATATACTAGGCAATTTAAACAAGTAAGGAATTATCATTTTCTACGCTAAGCCAAACACTTGATAATATTTTGATTTTGAGAAAATTATAACTAATGCGAAAATATAAACTAATCTAGAAAGCAAGGAAAATGATCAATGGCCACAAGCATGGATACAAGGAACTCACAAGCATGGATACAAAGAACTCTCAAGTAACGATCTAATGTATTTTATGATTTTACAACTAAGAGCGGGTTTATGTTAATAGATAATGATTTCTAAAATCTCATTGAAAGTCTTCCAACCAAATCAATGAATTTCACTTTACAAGCCTTAGAGTGTGATATTAAGCACAATCAATTTAACCTCAAGTAACTATCCTCTTCCGAGCTCAAGTTATTAGATGGGTTTAATGACCTAAATTCTTGTTAATTAATCTTTCCCAACCTAGATTTCCTCTTCCGAAGTCAATCAAAGTAAATGGGCGAGTTTTAGGGTTAGCTAATCCCTTAAGAAACATTAAAGAACAAGATTAATTAAAACAAAAAAGACCCACTTCAATAGCAACAAAAATCATTCAATACATAAGCATAACAAGAGATTTAATCCAACACTTGATAATGAATAATATCATAAACAAGATTCAAGTGAAAGAAGAAAATACTACACACTTAAATATTCAATACAAAACAAGGAATTGAAGAAAGGTTTAAGAAATATTTCATTAAGGTGCTCCAATCTTCTCCTCCAATGGCGTAGATGAAACCCTAGCTCTACAAGCTTGAAAATATGGCCAAAGATGAGTTTTACAAACCCTTAAAGAGTATTTATAATATTCCAAAATGGGAACAAATTGTTGATAAAAATGCCTTAAAAGACATGCTTCAGCCGGTTGCCACTCGCATGCACAACATCTTGCGACAAAATCTTCTTGGCATGTCGCATCGCGCAACATCCGCAAAGTGCTACTCGCATGCACAACATGCTGCAGCAAGTGCTGCTAGCATGTGCTGCTTGTTCTATTTTTGCTCTATTTTGCTTCATTTTGCTCCATTTTGCTCGATTAAGCTCTCCGGACATCTTATCCTACAAAACAACATAAATACACAAAAGTAACACCAAAAGTGCTCGAAGAGTCACAAAAGCTTAAGAAATTAGTAACGATTATTCCGTAATTTCGCGACACATCATTGCTCCGATGATAAGCGCCCTCCACTTTCAACTCGAAAGTTTTGAGTTCAAGTCACCAAGGGAGCAAAGGGGAGCTCCTAGAGGGAGGGGGGGTTAAAAAAAAAAAACTCCATCTTTTTGGCAAAATCTTTAAGGGAAAGAGTTGGTTTTTGGAAAATGTTTATAAGGATTGAAGCCACTTCATTTCCGGACCAAAATACACTTAAGATTTTCTTAAGTAGAGTTGCTACTAATTTGGTCAAATGTCGTGCTTTTAGTCCTTATAAGTTTATATTTTTTTTTAGGAAAAGTTGGAGTATATCTCCTTTGAGAAAATAGCGCAGGTTTTTATAAGTACAGATAAAGGGTTTTATTTATTTTTATTCATTTTAGCTCAACCAATATCCTACTCCAAAGCCACCTTATTTCAAACCACAGTCCAAATATATTTCCTGTTGCTTTTATGCCTTAAGGTTTGGGTTTGAACCCAAAAGATCTAAAACAATCATAAGTTTGAAGTTGGTGTTTTGAAACAACTCATTCACTTTCCCTTGAAATCAGTTTTTCATTTTGTATTCTCTTTTCATCCAAAATCAGTCTAAACACATAGAAATTAATTTCAATTTTTGGTCCAAACTTGAAGGTTCAAAACAATCCTATTTTGAAGGCGTGAGTGCCCAAAAACATTTTCTTTCTCGCTTTCGAAATCAATATACATACGTACATATTCGGTATATCATATCAACTTTTCAGTTTTTTCAAAGACTTCCCAAAAAAAAAAAACCTTTACCATTTTTCATGCATTTATCTTAACTTAGTCGTGCTTGATTTGGAAAAAATCATTTGAGATAACCCTAAACTTCTACGCGAAATTCCTAAGTTTTACACATTTGAGTTTCAATAATTTCAAGCATTTATATATATATATATACACACACTAATTTCTGGAGGCCCGGGCTTACTCAAAATATAAAAATAATGCGCAAGTTTTATCAAATAAGTATAATTTGTGTCACTTTTTTAGTACATTTATAATTTAATGAATTGCAGGTTAATCATATTTTGTTTATAATTTTTTATGATTATTAAAGTTTGTTCATCATATAATTGGATAGTCTTTAAAAAAGAAGAAGATATTTTTGAGGAAATAAGTTTGGTAGGAAAATTAGCAAATACCATAAGGGCGTAAGCGATTCGATAGTCTATAAACTAACATGATAAAGTATGATAATTACAACTCAGTGGGGATCATAAGTTGAAATTATTTTTGTATGTTTATGAATCTGTGAGCATGTGATTTTTATTTATAGAATAGGTTTATTTTGATATTTATTAATGTTTCACTCATTTTATGTGTCAAGGCTTTATGCTAGTCAAATGTATTTTTTAACCTAAGTTTTAGACAAAATTCAATAAATAACCTAAATTCATAAAAAGAACCTTAAGAATCAATTTAGTTATACATATATGCTTTATGTTTAAAAAGATTGATTTTAGTTAAATAAACAAGAGATTTTAAATATAATTTAATCTTGACTAATAACGCTATCTTCATTTTCAACATTACACAATATCATTCAATAATTTCTACTTTCTATATTTGTAAGCACATATGATATCACTAAAGAAGCAAAATGTTGGATGTTTAATAGAGAAAAACATACAGAAAGAAACATATGACGTTGACATGTTTAAACATAAAGTAAGACATAATAAATGCTTTTGTTGGAAAAGAAAACTTGGCTCTAACAAATCACTCATACCTAGAAATTAAGTTTTTTCACAAAATTATCCTTACATTAATATTATCATTTTTATATGATTTCTTCATAGTATATAAAAATTAACTTATCTAAATGAGAATAAGTTTAACTATATATAAAGAGTACTAGATGGCTACGGGCTCAACACTTTGGATTATAGTATATCTATGTATATGTAGTTGTATTTTGACAGTGATAATATATATATATATATATATATATATATATATATATATATATATAATAAACATACATAAGTTTGTACTGTTTTTATGGATATATATATATATACTATGTTCAAAACACGATTAATATAACATTGTAGTTTGTGCTCCATATTTAAAACTTTATTATATTTGTGTTTGCTATGAATACAAAATCGGCAAAAATTTATTAATACTTTTTAAAAGAGAAGACGTGTTTAAAAGGAAACTATCTTCCTCTCTTTGAGATAAAACAATAGCAATATTTAAGCATCAGTTGATACTTTCAATTTTAATTCGATTAATTTAAAAGTGTAAAATACTTATTATTTTTTTATCAAATTTTGATTTGGATAATTCTATATATTTGCCTACTTGACCTTTTGAAGAAAAACAATAATATGAGGTCCATGTTTTTTGCTATGCAATAATTTCATTTGCTCCCACTAATGGGTTGATATGCATGTGGCAATGAATCCACTAT
Organism: Lycium ferocissimum; assembly: GCF_029784015.1. NCBI lineage: Eukaryota > Viridiplantae > Streptophyta > Magnoliopsida > Solanales > Solanaceae > Lycium > Lycium ferocissimum. The sequence goes on from NC_081346.1 coordinate 48,138,817, forward strand.
TATTGACTTGATGGAGATACTTTGGGAATTACATGAATATTGTTTGATTTTTTATTATATGGGGTGCACGTTTTTATTTTTTTTGACATTACTTATTTTTTTAATATGTGGTCCACTTTTTTTTTTCATGAGGTTGGAGAGGGTGGGGTCCACTTTTTTTTTTCATGAGTTTGGAGAGGGTAGGATCCACTTTTTTCCTTTTTTTTTTTTTTAATATTGCTTGGCGTTTTTAGTATGGGATCCACCTTATTTTTTTTTTTTTAAGAGTGACTGACGACGAAGCATGGGTAAACCGATGCTTCTATATAGTAGAAAAATAGAAATATAATAAAGTATTTCTATCTACTTTTTAAAAGAGTTGGTAATATAAAGTATAAAATGTCATTTTTCTACCCTTAAATAAAAAAGTGGGTGGGACCACAAAGGATTTTTTTCCCTTAAATAAAAAAAGTGGGGCCGAAGAATGACGACGATCTTGCTTATAAACCGCTTTCTATATAGTAGTAAAGTAACATGTATATATATATATATATATATATATATATATATATTGTGTTCAAAACACGATTAATATAACATTGTAGTTTGTGCTCCGTATCTAAAACTTTATTATATTAATGTTTGCTACGAATACAAAGTTGGCAAAAATTTATTAATACTTTTTAAAGGAGAAGATTTATTTAAAAGGAAACTATTTTCCTCTTTTTGAGATAAAACAATAGTAATATTTAAGCATCAGTTGATACTTTGAATTTTAATTCGATTAATTTAAAGGTGTAAAATATTTTATTGTTAATGTATGTAGATTGGGCCTAAACAATAGTTTTTATAAAATTTTGATTTGGATAATTCTAATTCAAATTATTATATTAATTTTACATGTTTAAAATGAAACAAAGTAGAAATTTGATTTTCTATTTAAATGAAGAACTATTATTTTTTAATTTTGATAAATATTTTTTGTTTAGCTTATTTTACTTGTCATGTTGTCTTTCGCACGGTTTTTTAAGGAAACGTCAATTAGAATTAGAATTTCACTAATGTACCTTATTAATTATTTGATCTCTATTTAATATTATTTTTTCTTTTATGACATTAATCTCTTTTCACATTTATTAGAGTAAGGAAAAAAATGAAAAAGTAATTAAATTCTATCTTATTTTAAAATATGAGTATTTTAAGTATATTTATTTTAGTAAACATAACAAATAAATAACATGGCGGAATAGCAAATACAACAGTTCAATATCTAGATTACATTTCACGCTAAGATAAAAAAAAGAAAGAAAATTGTATGGTTTGACTACTTAATCTTTTGAAGAAAAACAATAATATGAGGTCCATATTTTTTCTTTGTACAATAATTTCATTTGCTCCACTAATGGGTTGATACGCATGTAGTAATGAATCCAGCATTATTGATTTAATGAGATACTTTGAAAATTACATGAATATTATTTGATTTTTTAATATGGGATGCCCTTTTTTTTGACATTGTTTGTTTTTTTAATATGGGATTCACCTTTTTTTATTTATTTTTATTTTTTTATATTGCTTGATTTTGTTAATATGGAGTCTACTTTTTTTTTTCCGTGAGTTTGGAGATGGTGGATTCCACTTTTTTTTCTTCTTTTTTTTTTTTATATAAATATTGGTTGATGTTAAGTATGGGGCCCACACTTTTTTTAAAAATATTGGTTGGTGTTTAGTATGGGGCCCACACTTTTTTTTTTTCAATGGAGAACGGACGACTAAGCATGGGTTTAAACCCATGCTTCTATATAGTATAAATATAAATGAGAAAATGACAATACTAATTTTTAAATTTACTTCCTTTAGAACTGCTATACCTTTACATGCAATTTGCACTTTAGTAACATTTCAAACCCAAATGGGCCAAATTAATTAATTTATGTACTTTATAACTTGGATTAAGAAGGTTGTATAAAATAATACTTTAGAAAATACTGTTAAAAACATGATAACCTCATCAGATTATTAACATTTAAAAAAATTGATTAGATTAAAATTGAGGAAAGATATGACGTGTGTTGAAAACACATAGTAGCCCAAAGATATGCAAAATAAAGACATTTTGAGTTATTTCTTAAAATAGTTTAGGTCATGGAAATAGATTTAGTCTTTCAGTGTGGGTGTAAATATATAGGAGTATATCAGTACATATATACAACACATATAATTTTATATACATAATCCTATCTCTTGCTCTATTTTTTAAAGGAGAGGTACATAAAAAGTCATTGCACATTGCCAATTTGGCAAGTATATAAAATGAAAAAGCCCGAATCCTTCTTTAGAGCATTTGCTGCAGCTTTAAAAAACAAAATAAAAAATAAAAAATAAATGATCTGTGTGAAAATGTAGATTTTATGGACATTGGGTAAAAAGAGAAAATATGTGCCCTTGAGTAGAGTATATGTGAGACTCTCTTAACTTTTGAAAAAAATCCTTGATAGTTGCCAAGTGTCTCCACGTTTATTGCTTTTTGGGGTATAATTGTCATCAAAAATTCTAAAATTTACCAAAATACATATAGGTAACTATGCAAATAAAGGTCAAAATAAGGGCAAAATTTAAAATTTTGAGGTTGTAAGGACTACAAAAAACTTTCATCCTCTCTTATATATGGTCATAATATATTCAAATAACAAAGGCTCAAGTGAAAAGTCATAAAAAAATGAACGAGGTCAAAAAAGTAAGGAAAAAGTAAAAGCCACGTGTCGCATCCTCATAGGATCAAAGAATATGTGAGGACTACAAAACTTATTATTCCCTCTTATATATAGTTAGTAGTTTCATGAGGCCCGTGTCAAGATATAAAAATAGACATTTAATTAAAGAAATATAATTTGTATTACACTTTTTTGTGAGTATATAATTTCTTTACTTATAGATAGAAGTATATTTATTTTGATGTCTTAATTTTATGTTTCAATTTTGTTTATAATTTCATGTGGCAAGATTTTAGGCTAATTAAATATGGTGATTTAAACTTAGTTTTAGATGAAATTAAGAACAAATTAAATCCATCAAAATGAGTTTATTGTTCATATATAGTTTATGCTTAAGAATATTTATTTTCAATTAACCAAATAAGAGATTTGAAAGATAATTCGATCACGATTGATATCACTACTTTCATTTTCAACACTCTCAATAATTTCTACTTTAAGTATTTGTGAATTTTAATATATCATAGAATTTAAAAAATGATGGATAAAATTATCCACTAATCATCTGACAAGTGGACAGTGGGCCTCGGAATTCCAAAAAGATTTATCCCCCAAAATTCCAACCTATCTTTAAGGTACCAACTATATGTCTTTTTTTTTTCTTTCTTGCTAAACCCAACTATCCTCTTTCTTCTATATCCTTCACTTAAATCACCTTCTCCTTTATATTTTTGTTTCGTTTTCTATTTTGGATAATTTTTGCAGGTTTACTACTTAAGTAAAGCACTACTTTTTCTTTGTTGTTCTTTAATTATTAGAGAAAAGTTTAACTTTCTTTTTTTAAAAATAAAAAATAAAAAATTAAGGGTTGGAAAAAGATAAAGAATAAGACCAGACCCTCAAAGTCAAATCCAAAAGAATGGAGAAAACAAACGTAACCTATAGCCCAGATTTGAAGAACTACATATAATTTATTTTTTACTTTCACTTAATTCACCGATAAAAAAAAATCTTTTTATTGGCTTTCTTATTCTAAATGGTGAAACTCTAACTTACTTCCACTAATTTCATTCAAAGGATAACACAGTTCTTTTCAAAAGCAAAATGAAGATAGCCACTAGCAAGTATGGAAATGAAGAAGGAAGAGGAAAGAGAAAATGAAATCCTCAAAAGAAGAACTGTAAGAAAGAAAATGAGAGATACGGAGAAAAATAGAGAGGTATAGAGTTGTTAGGTCGGACTAGCAAGCCACTGACCCACACAACTTTACATGCAGTAAAATTTTGAATTGCAACAACCACGTGTAAGTTTTCTATAGGACCCTTATATATAGAGCTTTCTATAGGACCCTTATATATAGTAGCAATAGGGCTTATATAGGGCTCTAAGGACAACAAAACATTAGGATTGGCGCTTATATATAGTAGTAATATATATATATATATATATATATATATATATATATATATATATATATATATATATAGAGT
>NC_081346.1:48143099-48148952 GCF_029784015.1 Lycium ferocissimum
GGGAAAGGGCCCACGAAGGAGGGGAGTTCTTTGATCCCCGAGCGGGCGGTATGAGAGGTCCGAGATGGAACCTCTTCAGGACTCGCCCCTTTCCAACACCTGCACGTGGTCCCCGACCGGGCCCCCCCCTTTTTGCCTTTTTGCCTTTTTTCCCCCGGGGGCCCTTTCCTCATCAGGGGCATTCCGAAATCACAACACCTTAAAAAAGGGAATCCCGGACATGGCTCTATCGCTAATCTGGAAAGAAAGAAAAAATTTTTAAATGCCCTACAACCTCCTGTTTATAAGTGCGATGCACTATACACCATAAACAAGACTCTGCTAGACACTGCTTATAGACAACCCTAGGATGCAACTGCTCTGACGCTAAGTTTGTCACGACCTAACTGGAGGCCATAACGAACACTCGAGCCCCACCTATCGAGCACCGCTAAGCATGCTTTCCTAATCTAATCCTAATTAAGAATGAACCTTAAGAATCATCAGATGGAGATCTGCTAAATTATAAGAGATCTACTAAAAAAGATATAAACCCGTAACATACTATATGACTAAGTTGAACATGAACTGTGCAAGCCGATGGGCCACTATGAATTACTATACAATAAGGTATAGATCGAAGGGGCTGAACATGGTCTAGCTATACCAAAATTTGTTCTACAACCCTTTTCCCCGGGATCAAAAAAGAGGGGAGGGGGCCCCCCATAAATACACAAAAGAATAAAGTACCAAAAGTACAAAAGAACCCCGGGGGAAGAAGGTGCCCCTACGTCTGAATGGAAACCCTCGGGGCGGATCACAAAACGCCTTCCGCAGCGGGGCGAAATCTACCCCCCCGGGAAAAGGGACGTGGGATGGACAAAGTCCCGAGTACGAAAAAACCCGAAAGTAGTATAAAAGAAACATAAGAAAACATAGGGTATATATGAGAAACCTGTATGTTTAAACTGCCTCTGTGAGTTAATAATATACATAAATACTATGCAAGAATGCATGAGGTCATACATATATGTATATGCATATATAAGACCTGTCAAGCTTCTATGGGCATCCCATTGTATCATATTGGCCTTTGTGGGCATCATCGCATTACCCAAATCGTTATCTCATTAACCTTTTGATCGGGGGAAGGCGTATATAAATTGTCCCCCACACACACACACACACACACCCCACACACATACACACATATATATAAAACATAAGAGACATTTGGGGCGTATATAACTCCGGGGGTCGGGGGTCCGTATATACATATATATAAATGAAATGAAAATGTAAACATGAAAAGGTACTTTTAAATAAATTGGAGTGACCGTAAGATCGTTATACCTCCGAACATCATTATCGAATGATTTTCATCGAAGTAACTCTAGAGATCATATTGGATCTAAAGAAAGACTTTTGGGGAGATAACTTTATAGAACAGAATAAAAACAATCACCCTTTAACCCTAAGAATAGAATCTTTTATGGATTTAACGTTAAGTGTACGTCGTTCATAAGGATCACTAAAAAAGGGAAAAGGGCCTTTTAAATTCCTTTAAATCCCATTTAACCACTTAACATCTATCTTCCTGAGCTTGCAAATACACATTCAAGATGATTCACACTAAGGTATAGTCATTGAAACAATTATAAAGTCAAATTAAACTAATAGGTGAGCTAACGGAAATTGGATAGCATTTCCCCCATATCATATACTTCCTCCTAACTCCAAAACTACTCTCTAACATCAATAACAACATCAAAAATAAAAGCCAAGAGATTATATTCAAACTAGACTCTTAATCCAAAACTTTCCCCCTTTAAAAACAGCCCCTAGCCAAAAACTTCCAACTCAAAACCCATTGAGCTTTCCCCCCCTGACTCTTTTCACTTTTTTAAAACTTTTTTACACCTTCAAATCAACTCTCATAAGAAATAGAATGAAGAACATACCTTATAATTTGAAGAACTTCAAAACCCCCACAACTTGCTTCAAGATTAAATTCACCACAACATCAAGTAGAAGCGAAAAAATCACCTTTTTTGAAATAACCATGGTTTAGGATCTTCTCTTGAAGGTGTGGGGGGATTGAGAGGCTTGAAGGGGGCACTAGGGTTCTAATTTTTTGGAATAAATGGGCCCCGTCGTGGAAATCAATTTTTTTAGGCCAAGGATAATTTTCCCCGACTCAAAGTACGCCTCCCCCGTAAAAAGGTACTTTTTTTAGGTCCCCAAATTTTCTAGTACCCGGGGTGTCAATTTTTCAACTTTTAGAAAGTTTTGGAAAATAAGGAAGGGGCCTAAACTTTTTTTCGGGGCGCATTATCCCCTCTTCCCCGGTTTTTTGATATGTCAATTGCATTGGAAAAAGAAATTGGTTTAACTTGAATTTACATAACTTATCTTCCCTAACTCCCCTATTCTAAAAAAAATACCCCTCCTCCCGGGGTTGGGTCAAAATCATGCCTAGAATTCTATATTTTCCCAAAGTTTTGACAAACTTAATTCCTTCGGGTTGGTGATTCGGGAAACCTTTTTTTACACCTGCTTAGCACTTGTTTAAAAATCTTCCTTAACATTATAAGGGGTTTCATGACCTCCCCAAAAACTTACGTTATTTTACTTATCCCAAAAGACGGGGAAATTTGTTTAAAAATTTTAACAAATACCATAAGGTATATGACTCAACCCCATGTTTTGTTTTGACTCTCTATACATTATTCTATCTTGCATGACAATCTTTAGTCTGAACTGAGCTTTGTTGATCTAAATTTCATACTTGAACCATGTCAATATAACTAGGTATTTTTCCTAAATTACATATGTAAGCTGCGCATTATGTCTTGACCTTTTTAGACTAGTTGTTATTTATTTGAGATATATTGGTATGCTTATGAACTTTCCTTCTCTTGTTGTATGTCAAACCTGCTTATGTTTGGTTATCTTTTCCCTATATCTTGTTCAAATTGTTCTCGTGGGGCTGGGATACCTTTAGATGCATTGTATATCAACTTTAATAATTTAAGGTTTTAAAAAATTTTTATATTCGTGTATATTTTTAATTATACCATGTATAAGCCTGTATATACAATGTATACATCTATTTTATTATCAATTTGAGTTTAAATGTGTTGTGTATGTTTGATGTATACAAGGTATACAGTCCCATGTGTGTCTCTTATGCGTATTCTAGGTTGTATATCATGATATATCAGTTGTATGTCACATGATTAAGGGTTGTTTTTGGGCCCAAAGACTAGTTGGGTTTTCCCACGCTTTCATGTTTTTGGGCCATTTTTTTTAACTTTACTTGGGCTTCCTTTTTTTTGACCATATTTATGGTACCTTTGGGGATTTGCTTTTCTCGTCTTTACCGTTTGGGGGGCCCTTTCCAAATTATTTTAAAAAAATTTTTGGGTGGTCCTAGTTGTCTCAATTAGTGTCAAAATTTAGTTTGATGGGGTGTGGGTTGGGGTTTTATATTCTTTTAGTTGAGTACGTTTGCAAAGTATGATAGTTTCTAACCGTACTTTTTTTTTTCCCCCTTTCTTTGTTTGCAGGGAATTAACATGGGTTTTTGGGGCCTATTCCCCGATAAAAACCCTGGGGGGCCGTTTTTTAAACTCTTTGTTTCATCAAGTCTGAATCCGAAGAAATACATAGAAGGATAATCCATGGGTGAAAATGGCAACAGGGGCTTTGTCCCCCTGCAAAAACCCCCCATATATATATATATATATATATATAATACCTAAACTCTATATATATATATATATTTACTACTATATATAAGCGAAACAATGTTTTGTTGCCCTTGGCCCCTATAAAAGCCCTATTCTCTATATATAAGGGCCCTTAAAACCATATAAAAGGGCCCATAGAAAACTTACACGTGGTTGTTAAATTAAAATTTTACGCATGTAAAGTTTGTGGGGGTTGGGTTTGCTAGTCCGACCTAACAACTCATACCCTCTATTTTTCTGTATCTCTCATTTTTTTTCTTACAGTTCTTCTTTTAGGTTTATTTTTTTTTCCTCTTCCTTCTTCATTTCCATACTTTGTGTGGCTATCTTCTTTTCTTTTGAAAAGACTTGTTATCCTTTGAATGAAATTGTGGAAGTAAGTTAGAGTTTCACCATTTAGAATAAGAAAACCAAAAAAAAGATTTTTTTTTTTCGGTGAATTAAGTGAAAGTAAAAAATAAATTATATGTAGTTCTTCAAATCGGGGTATAGGTTACGTTTGTTTTCTCCATTCTTTTTGGTTTGACTTTGAGGGTCGGGGCTTATTCTTTATCTTTTTTCCCAAACCCCTTTAATTTTTATTTTTTATTTTTAAAAAAGAAAGTTAAACTTTTCTCCAATAATTAAAGAACAACAAAGAAAAAAATAGTGCTTTTCTTAAGTAGTAAACCTGCAAAATTATCCAAAATAGAAAACGAAACAAAAAAATAAAGGAGAAGGTGATTTAAGTGAAGGATATAAAAAAGAGGATAGTTGGGTTTAGCAAGAAAGAAAAAAAAAAGACATATAGTTGGTACCTTAAAGATAGGTTGGAATTTTGGGGGGTAAATCTTTTGGAACCGAGGGCCCCCGTCCACTTGTCGGATGATTAGTGGATAATTTTATCCATCATTTTTTTAAAATTTTATGATATATTAAAATTCACAAATATTTAAAATAGAATTTTTTGGAGGTTGAAAATGAAAGTAGTGATATCAATCGTGATCGAATTATCTTTCAAATCTCTTATTTGGTTAATTGAAAATAAATATTCTTAAGCATAAACTATATATGAACAATAAACTCATTTTAGGATTTAATTTGTTCTTAATTTCATCAAAAAAAGTTTAAATCACCATATTTAATTAGCCAAAAATCTTGCCACATGAAATTATAAACAAAATTGAAACATAAAATTAAGACACAAAAAAAATATACTTTATCTATAAGTAAAGAAATTATATCTAAAAAAAAGGAAACAAATTATATTTTTTAATTAAATGCTATTTTTATATCTTAAGGGGTCATGAAACTACAACTATATATAAGAGGGGGTAATAAGTTTTTTATTACATATTCTTTGATCCTATGAGGATGCGACACGGGCTTTTACTTTTTCCTTACTTTTTTGACCTCGTTCATTTTTTTTTAGACTTTTCACTTGAGCCTTTGTTATTTGAATATATTATACCATATATAAAAGAGGATGAAAGTTTTTTTATCCTTTCAACCTCAAAATTTTAAAAATTTTTCCCTTATTTTGACCTTTATTTATAGTTACCTATTGTATTTTGGTAAATTTTTTGAATTTTTGATGCAATTACCCCAAAAAAAATAAACGTGGGGACACTTGGCAACTATAAGGATTTTTTTTAAAAAATTAAGAGAGTCTCCATCCTACTCAAGGGCACATATTTTCTCTTTTTACCCAATGTCCATAAAATCTACATTTTCACACAGATCATTTATTTTTTTTTTTTATTTTGTTTTTTAAAAAATTAAAAAATGCCAAAAAAAAGGATTCGGGGCCTTTTATATCCCAAATTTGGGAATGTGCAATGACTTTTTATGTACCTCCCAAAAAAAAGAGCGAATGGATTATGTATATAAAATTATATGTGTTGTATATATGTCTTGATATCCCAAAATATTTACACCCCCGGGGAAAAACTAAATCTTTTTCCCGCCTAAACTATTTTAAAAAATAACTAAAATGTCTTTATTTTGCTATCTTTGGGCTACTATGTGTTTTCAACACACGTCATATCTTTCCTCAATTTTAATCTAATCAATTTTTTTAAATGTTAATAATCTGAGGGTTTTCATGTTTTTAAATTTTTTTAAAGTATTATTTTATACAACC
>NC_081346.1:48149052-48155308 GCF_029784015.1 Lycium ferocissimum
AGGTTATGACGTATAGCTGAGAGTGCGAGTACCATAAGCGACAGGACGATGAAAGGCTAAGTTCTAAAGACAAGAAGCGGTGCAGAGCGAACAGAATTTGGTATGATACTGATAAGATGTGAACGAATAGAATACGTTTAAAACGAGAAAAGGACTATGTAAGAGTAGTGTGTCACAAGTGACACAAAGGTAGCATAAGATCCCTCGCGTGCAAAATAAGGGATAGGTATAAGTGGGAGAAGTGATAAGGGGACACCAAGGGAAATACCCGAGATAAGTTGAGATAAAGATAGTATTGCAAGAGGACCTTGGACACTTACGTCATAATAAGAGTGTGTCTAATTGAGATTGGAAATAAGGATATGAGGCGAAGTATAAACGGGCAACGGTATAAGTACGCCCCTAAAAAGGGGAGCGGGCAAGAGGAATGTAAGGATGAGATAGAAACAGTTTGATACGATAGCATGTTTGGGTGTGGATGCTTGGGCTACAAATGAGACCCCCTTCATGGAAACAAGTTAGTAAGATCTAAAACCGGCGATAAGTGTATAGGAGTCGGGACGGTGTTTGAGGCAGGGAGAAGTTTCGCGCGGACTCTAAATGACGTGACGCGGGGGGGGAAGTGGACGTGTGGGAAAGAAAAGAGTATGGCAAAAGAATATTAGATAGCCTAAGAAATGGTATGAGGAATAGCAATAGCTACGAAGGGAGCTCCCCGAGTGCTTGTGAGACCCGTGCGACTAAGTTGAACATTCGAGGACGAATGTTCTAAAGGGGAAGGATGTTATATCCGCATTTGTCGTTGGAATATTTTAAGACAATTGCGAGAAGTTAAGGGCAAGGCCATTCTCGGTTTTTTGTTCTAATGCGTAAGTTGCTTGTAAGTATTATTGGCGTGGAATATTAAGGGCAAATTTGGAATTTTGGAAAGTTACAAGTTCATGAAATGAAAGGCCAAGGTGGAGTGGGCCATAGGGCCACATGTGTGTATTATTTATGGAAGCATAAGATGATAATTTAATCATCTTTATCATTTTCACTTCAGGAAATTTCTAGAAATTTGAAGAAAGATTTGGAGGGAAAAGAACAAAAAAAAAAAAAAAAAAAAAAAAAAGAGAAGGGGAGCACATGGCCGGCCATGTGCTTGGCCATGTGCATGGACATCTGCCCCTTGCTTGTATAAATATGACTAAGTCTTGCAAAGGAAGACCAATTCATCATTTAAGTTCTAGAAAAATCAAGAGAAAGAAAAGAAAAGGAAGAAGGAGAAAAACGGCTAAGGAGGGAGGGGCTGGCCGAACCAGCCCCCATGGGTTTGATCAAAAAAAAAAAAAATTGTTCTCTTCATGTCTTCCTACTAAATGAAAGCCCCTTGTCAACATAGAGTGGTTGTTGGAGCAAGAAAACTATCCGTTCTTGCAAATGGAGTCTTGGCCGAGAAGGGGAGGTGAAGGAAAAAGGTGAGGTTCAATCTTCCTTACATGTTTTATGGGTGTTTATGTGTGTTGTGATATGTAGAAAGGAATGAAGTTCATGCAATTATGGTATTGTATGGTGTGGCCGTGTATTTGTAGTATGATATAGAAGTGAAAAACTAATTTATTTAGCATGTTTGGAGTATGTATTATAGATGGTTGTGTGTGTGGTAGAATGTGTAGAAATGAATGGACTTCATGGAATTACGCATGATGAAGACTTGGCCATGTGGGGGCTGTTTTGGTAGAATATAATGAACTCATTTTATATAGTATTTTGGTTATTGATTGTTGTAGATTATGTGATGAAAATGAAGGTTTGATGACTCAAATGGAAATCGTAATTGTTGTGGGCTGATTTGGAACATAGTGTAATTTTAATATGGTCGCTTGAGTTGATGAAAATGATATTGTTAACGTATGGAAGGTGTTGGACGGATTAATATGTTGATTGAATCATTTTGAAAGTCATGTGAATTGAATTGAATTGAATTGAATCGAATTGAATAATTGTTGGTATTGTTGATAGTTTGGCCGGGTTGAATTCCCGGATTGTTGTTGATTAAAATTGGCCGAGTTAGAATCTCGGTGATGGCGCATTTACGGGGAAATGCTGCCGAAATTTCTGTAGACAAATGCTGATTCAAGATTTGGATTCTTAAGGACTCTAATTAATGTTTGGTAAATGTGACCAATTTGTAGATTTTGGAGGATTTGGAACTGGAATTTGGAGTAGCATAAGAGGCGGAAAAGGTATGTAAGGTTTCCCTCTTTCTTTCTTGGCATGTCTAGGCATAATAGGTTTGGACACGGGCCTCGGGGATAATTCCTTCCCTAGAAATCCGAGATCGAAATTAACCACTTTTTCATTCAATAATTGAATTAATATGTTGCATAAAATGTTGGAAAGTTACCTAAACATCTAGAACTCGCACAAATAGGACCCGACTACCTCAAACTCTCATAAGTGACGTCTTAGAATGTAACATGTGTAAATTACGTACGCCACCTCATTTGACTTGAGGTGGGCCCTTTGTTCGGATTTTCTTTATTGTTCGTTATCAAACGATAAGTGTTGTAACTACTTTAATAAGAATATTTCTATGATTATAATGATAACGATGATGTAAGGAAGAGTATATGTCTATGATAAGTATGATAAGAATGATTCCATGACTAAGAGCCTTACGTTAAGAACCCAACTCTAATATGAAAGTGTTAAACTAGTTTCTTGGTCTTTAATTTCATTCCTTGGTTATGATGCTATTTTCTAAACATTTTCGACATATGAACTAACGTTTATGATGTCCATGGGTTCGTTTCTTGTTTTTTTTTTCAATATTGTTTTCCGTTGATATGTACATGAATATGGGGACATAGGGGAAGGGATATATGTGGGGAATGGGAAGGGAAACATGTTTCATTGCCACCTGGTCAGCTGGCTTATCATCCCGGACGCGGGATGCCCAGACGCGGGATATATGGGCGAGCCGACGTATTTCGGCGCTATGTGGGTGAGCCGACGTTGTTCGATGCTATGACATGACACGATATACTATGACATGACACGATATGCTACGACATGATATGATATGCTATGACATGACACGATATGCTATGACATGACATGATATGATATGACTATGACACGATATGATATGATATGATACTATATGATATGACATGATATGATATGATATGATACGGTATGACATGATGTGATACGACATGATATGTTATGGCAAGACGCGACATAATATAAGCTCTATTTTCTATGTCTATGAAAAAGAAATGTTTTTTTCAAAAAAAAGGGAAAAACAAGCATGCATGGTATCCTGCCAAAAGGCGTTCACATGTCCAAGGTTATCCTTTTATTTCATCACATATTATGTGATTCCATGGTATTCTGCACCGATGTTCCTGTTTGTATTATTTTTCATGCCTTACATACTCGGTACATTGCTCGTACATTTAAACCATCTTCTTCGAGGGTCGCGTTTCGTCACCGCCGGGTACACGGATGCATGAACCGAATCCTAGCATAAGAGGATGTCCCGACAGAGTTGGTAGGCTCACTTGTCCGGATGCCGCCAAGGTCGGAGGTATAGATACTATGATGCTTTGTTCGAAGTTAGGGACTTTGCAGACAGAGTTGTGGGTATCGGGTTGTCAGACTGTAAGCGGCTCCAGCAGCCGATATGTTATTATGTTTCGTGTCACGAGCCTTATGTGATGATAGATTTTACTTATGGAAAAAAATAAATTCTATGTATCCATTTCTATCTGATTCATAAGTTCATATGTGTAATAAGAGTCAGCGGGTTCGCTCGGCTCCAAATATGGGGTCGGGTGCCCATCACACCCTAATAAAGTTAGGGTGTGACAGGTTAGAGATATTCTGGTTAAATAATTGGGAACGTTTGAAGGGGTAGATCAACGATGAGGCTTAAATTAATTCGAGTTGAAGGGAACGTTTCAGAATTCGACATAAAGGATTTGGAGGAAGGGAAACTTAGCAAGGATACATGGATATAATTGTAGGACAAAGTATGAGATTCGCTGCGTTTAGAGAGTATTCAGTTTTAGAATTTGATGCGTTAAAGGAACTCTATTGTGCGATTATGCGGTTTCATTCTATCCCCATGATTGATTCGGCTAGCTTGTAAGAATTATGATTATGTGGTATTCGATTAAGTGGATTCGAGGATTGATTACGGTGCCTATGATCGTGATTTGATTGGAAATTTGGAAATTGACAAGTCAATACAGGATATAGTTGATCAGGAGTTGGCAAGAATGAGGCACATCTTTGGGACTACTTGGGTTTAATTAGGTTGTAGCATCATTGTCTGGCATAAATTAGATGAGCTTAGCATTGTTGCGTAATCTTGAGGAAGTAAGTTTACAGAAATGGATTAGTGATAAGAGAAATTTCTTGAGGTCTTGTGATCAATGACTAGTGAGAAGTAAATTTCAGGTAACCGACATGTTGAGTTTTATAGGGAGTGGCTTGTGTGGTACACCATTGGACAGTTTCGTAACACTTTACAATGAATGAGCTAATATGGTTTTAAGAGAAAGGATTTGTGGAAGTTCCTTTTGTGTGAAGGTTAACATTGTAATCTCGATACGAAGCTGTATTCATGGTAAGTGTTTATGTTGCGAGTAATTTTTAGGGTATACCTTGGAAGGATAATTTTTTATACTAAGGACTTAGAGGTTATTATGCTAGTTGGCGCAAGAGGTTGCGAGATTGAAGCTTTCATAAAGGTTATGGGTTATCGAGGTATTATAATGGAAAGTTCGATGATTAAAGGGTTGTTATATGAGACAGCAAGTTCTTAGCGTCTAAAGGTTCGGGTTATATCAGAGGTGTGTGTTGGGGAAGGCAGAGAAACTCAAGTTGCATTCACAAGGTTTAGGTTCTCGAATTGCCTCAGATGACAGGTTGGATATTATTCTACTTTTGGAATCGAGAGTGACAAATAAGATTTATTTTGCCTGGTAAGACCGTGATTAGTCTGAGAATTTGGGATCAGTTCGAGTGGTTATTGATAAAATTCAGGAATGGTGCATTCCTTTCGAGTCAGTGCGGTTTGATTAGAACTTGACGAATTGCGTTCAGAATTCCAAAGAACTTACAAGTTCCAAGTAAGTCATTTTCATGGATTTGATGAGTTTCAGTTTAGTTTGGGGTTTGATGTGAGTGACTTGATGATGATATCGTGCATTTGCGCCTTTCGGTTAGTATAATGGTTTGCAATGGGCATGGTGATAATTTGAGGAGGTACTATGGTTGTGAGAAATCTTCGTAGTGATCATTTGATTTCTGATAGATTTCGCTCGGTAAGGTATTCAGCGGTATGTTCCTTTATAGTGATTGAGGGTTTTCGAAGACTTAGAAGTGGCCAAGTTGGCTGTGAAAAAGATGAGATTTGATGGAATAGCTTAGAGTTTTCTGGTGGAGGAAGGATTCTGTCACGACCAAACCTGCTATGACTGGCACCCAACTAAATCCTAGTGGGTGAACCAACACACAATACCTCTATTCATTCAAGTCTGATTTTATATTAAGCAAGTCAAATGATTATACTCATTCATGCATCAAATAAATGGGTAAGTCATGCCATAAAATACGAAAATAGTTGCGAAAGTCTAACTATTACAAATTCCCCAAAATTCGAAAGTCATCGTACAGGACTCTAAGCCAAAACACATCTATAAAGTGAAATCAATCAAATGAATATCCATAATGTCCAGAAAAGAAAAGACATCATAAGTAGAAGATCCTCGGGCGGCCTGGCATGAGAAGAAGCTCTCTTTGAAAATCGTGACCAAATCTCCTCCACGCTAGACGCGAGGACGAGTAGCGGTCTCTATATCAAAATACGCACACAAAGAATGCGGGAAGCTAGTATCGCACAAAACACTATGTATCGGTAAGCATCATAACCCGACTAAGATTAGTATCATGCATATCATATGAAATCAATAAAATAAACAAGCCAGTCAATCATACACGAATATCAATGCATCCAATGAGTCAACCACAGACAAACAATACAAATCACCGGATTGCCAAGAATCACAAACACGTTAACTACCACGGAGATAAAAGTACACTATTCCCCCGCTCACTGTACACATGCTATCTGATGTCATAGCTCAGTAGTCATGACCTGCAGGGGACCCATGATTTCCATATACCACTCGTTCTGGAACACTCCTCGGACCCGAGCACAACCTCCTCTCCGGAACGAACCTCGAACGCGGGATATAAC
>NC_081346.1:48155408-48234867 GCF_029784015.1 Lycium ferocissimum
CTCCATGGCCGAATGGGGTTTATAGTTTCCCCTTTCTTTTTTTTTTTTTTTTGTTCTTCCCTTTCTTTTGATAAGATGATGACCTCTCCCTCATATATATATATATATATATATCCCACATGCATGTGAGGGGCACATGCCCCCTTTCTATATTTCTCTAGAAATTTCCTTTCTTTTTCTTGAATTTTTCTAAAATAAAAGATGACTTATCATTTGTCATCATCCTTTTCCCCTTTTTTTTCACATGGCCAATATGGCCCTTCATGAAATTTCTTGAACATCATGTGAAATTACCATCTTGCCCTTAGCCTTCCACATTATTCCCATGATGCCACTTTGCGAATTTCCTTTTTCGCCCTCAACCTTTCTCAATATTTTCACACTAACAATATTCATAACCAATATTCATAACCTACTCGTACGTTAAAATAATTTTTGAAAATGGTCTCGCCCTTAACTTTTCACGCCGACTCTGAAATTTCCAAACGTATAAAATACGAGTTATAACAGACGTAGCCTCAGTTAAAGTTCTGTGAAGAAACAATAATAGGGAAGAAATGACTTAGGAAGTAGAGGAAGATATGAAGTCCATGTATCCGCATATATTTCCACCCCCAGAAGAGCCCCAGATAGAGACACCATTATCCTCAGGTATGTGATGCTTCTTTGAATGATTTCTTGGTCGTGTGTGGCTAATATGGATATTGATGTTGTAACTCTATGAGGCACTATATATTTTGGGTTGTTGTGGCAGGACGGTAGTGATACAATTACAGAGGAAACCCTGGTAAAAATTTCATAGCATTCCTAAGAGCTTAACATTCGAGGACGAATGTTTCTAAGGGGGGAGGAATGTTACACCTCGTAGTTTTGTACATTGAGATTCGTTAGGTGTTAGTTAATCAATTGTAGACACTGGAGATATTTCCTAGGATATATGAGATTATATATGTGCCTATCTTATGGTTATGGAGGTTTAAGTTCATGTAATAGGTCATGGAAGGATTGGAGAATAAGTGAAGCAAGGAAACTAATTGTTGGAATTTTGGAGAAAGGATGGGCAAGATTTCGTAGGATAATTTTGAGCCAACTTGGGGAAAGGATATCTTTTAGCATATGAAGAATTTTGAAGTAAATTAGAAGCTTAAAATGAAGTTCATGAAGTCTAGTTTCCAACGCAACAAATCACTCGTAGATACAATGTCTGAGTAGGGAATTATGGACGTTACAAGTCAGGCAGGCAGAGCAGAAACGCGCAGCTACAGTGCGCGACACGGGCGCTACAGTGCACGAAAAGTTATAGGTCGGTGCAAACCAACCCTAGAACAATATAAAAAAGGGGATTTACCCCTTATTTTCATTCAACTACCTCTCCAAACCTTCCCTAACCCCCTAGAACTCTCTCCCAACTTCCTCCATAAAATTTTAGCCTAAATGCAAGTGAAACCCCGGGATTTAGGCTCGGGAAGCGTATAAGGTCTTGTAGTTCTTGTTCTAAACAATGAATCTCGATGAATCAAAGGAGGCTGCCGAAGATAAATAAGATTTCAAGCTCTACCAACCTTAATAGAGGTAAGGATATTCTTTACTATGGATATTATGAATTGTATCATGGAAATTTAGTTGTTAAAGCTTCGTAATGTCTAGTGATTGGTTGAGAAATTGGGGGAAACATCGTATGGGATGTTTTATTGAGTATATTGGTGCTGATAATGATGTTGTTGATATTGGTGTTGCTATTGTTGTTGTTTTGTTGGTATTGTGATTTCGGGCTAGGGATATAAACAGGGAAGATGCTCCCCGAATTTCAGCAGATTCTAAGAGGATTTACTTTGAAGGCTTAAGACAATCATATGACGATAAGCCTAAAAATAGAATGAATTCTCTTGAATATAGATTTACGAGCTTGGGAGGACAAGCGTTAAGTAGTTAGTGTTAAGGCGACCGAAAAGGTATGTTAAGGCTAGTCCCTTTCTTTCTAAAGGCATGATTCCCTTCTTATGCACCCATACATGTTTTCCATAACATCCTTATTCTCAAAAGTTAGAAGTTCATGATTCTCAAAGTTCTTATGATACTAAAGATAGATGTTTTCTAAGATAATAATGATGATGATGATGACCCCATTTCTAGAAATTTCAAGGCTTATGATTTTGATGCTATCATGAGATTGTTGAGCTTATTTCATGATTTTCTTAATTTTATTCATTGTTGTTGATCTCACCTTATAATAATTGTTCCTTCAAGGTGAGATATAGCGATGATGATTGTTTCATAACATAAATCGGAGGTTACTAACCTTACGTCACTCCGATAAAGTATTAACTTTTATTTGGGCTCTCATGCATGCTACTTATATTATTTATGTACATATGGGATATGAGAAGAAGGGTGAGGCGTTATATACGCATAACCACCTGATCAGTTGGCATATTATGATATCATCCCGGACACGGGATATATGGATAAATGGATCGGGTCGTTCGTTCCGCGGCAACGTCTATAATGATGATATGATATATGGATCGGGCTGCACGTTCCACGGTAATATAAAATACTTATGGATCGGGCTGCACGTTCCGCGGGAATATAAAATACTTATGGATCAGGCTGCACGTTCCGCAACACTATTATTTATATATGTATGAAAAATGTTTTTTTTTTAAAGAAAGCTAAGCATGCATGATATTCGCCTTAAAAGGCAATCAGATGTACATGTTGTCCTTATCTCATGTTATATTCTGTATCTCTTGTTATGTTGTTATTCATGACTTACATACTCAGTATATTATTCATACTGACGTCCTTTCTTGTGGACGCTGAGTTCATGCTCGCAGGTAGATAAGTGAACGGACCAGACCCTTAGGAGCTTCATCAGCGAGGTTTCAAAAGCGCTCCAGTTGCTTCGAAGCTGCAGTTTATTGGTACTACTCTTGTGTGTATATATACTTAGGCATGGCGGAGTTCTGCCCCATCTTCATGGATTCTTGTATTCTATATAAAGGATCATAGACATATGTGTGTAGTTAGAAATCTCATATCGTTATCAGTTCATATTGTTGTATTATATTTTGGCAGCCTTGTCGGCTTATGTTTGTGGGCATAGTTATTGATGATTTTATAGAGATGTGCCATTATCTTGTGATATATGCCCTTACAAATTATGATGTCCATGAGCTATTTTTCTGGTCCACTTAGAAATGATTATGAGATGTATGTTCAGAGGTGCTCGGTGGGTTAGCTTCGGGTGCCCGTCATGGCCCTCTGGTTGGGTCGTGACACTACAAATCAATACACAAGTCAATATCCCTATCAGGCAGCATACCCGGTAAATCGGTTGGGAAAACCTCCAAAAACTCTCACTATCGGTACTGACTCAAGTGAAGGAGTATCCATGCTAGTATCCTGAAAATGAGACAATTAACTAAACACCCCTTATCCACTAACTTATTTTCCCGAATAAATGATATAATTCTTTTGGGCGCAGGGCTATGAGTACCCTTACACTCTAACCTCGGAATTCCCGACATAGCTAACATGACCGTCTTGGCGTGACCGTCCAAAATTGCATGATAAGGAG
Source organism: Lycium ferocissimum (assembly GCF_029784015.1). Taxonomy (NCBI): domain Eukaryota; kingdom Viridiplantae; phylum Streptophyta; class Magnoliopsida; order Solanales; family Solanaceae; genus Lycium; species Lycium ferocissimum. The sequence continues at coordinate 48,158,989 of NC_081346.1, forward strand.
ATAGCTAGTCCATACCCAGGATAATATCAAAATCTACAATGTCAAGGATAACCAAGTCCACCTAAGTGTCGTATCCCATGAACGTTACCACACAAGACCGATAGATTCGATCCACTACTATAGAATCCCCAACAGGAGTAAAGACACAAAGAGGTATATCAAGCAAGTAGCATGCTCAGTCCCGTAGAGAAATAAGTAGACACATCAGAAAAAATAGAGCCAAATCAAATAAGAATGAAGCAGACCGATGACAAACTGAAATGATACCTGTGATAACTGCATCAGAAGCTTCAACCTCTGGTCTACTAGAGAAAGCATAGAAATGGGCATGTCTGCCTAGGACAGCGTGCTACCACGACCACCACGATATGCCTGAGCTCTACCCTTCACTGATTGAGAATTGCCCCTATCGGACTGATGACCACCTCTGCCAGGCTCTGAGCCTCTTCTACCAAAATATTTGCCCCCTCTAGCTAGCGGTGCTGAAGGCCTAGGTGCCTGAACCTGAGAGCTTTGTTGGGGTCCACTATAGCTATACCTCGGACAATCCCTTCTGTGATGCCCTGTCTCACCACACTCCTAACATGCCTTACTAGTCATGGGCTGCTGAACTATCATAAAGAACCCGTATGCCCTCCACAGTCAAAGTGCAGGGAATGAGAACCCCGAGAAGTCTGCCCTGAACTGAGCTCACTGTGCCCTACACTGTACCCACTGTGCCCTAAAGAACTACTGGCTGAAATCTGGAGTGCTGTTACACCTCGCACTTTCAAAGCATGAGCACTCCATGTATTTTACTGTATTAATTTAGTATTGAAGACGTCCCTTGAAGTTTTGAAAGGAACAAGCCCTGAGAAGTACGTAGCAATGAAGTAAAGGATGAATTACGATCTCGTAAGTCGTACCGGGAAGGACAACCTTTGAACCAAAGGACATGACCATTATCAAGTATGATTAATGATAAATATCATGTATGGAGAGTTTCAAAAGATTCCGGGACCAAGCAAATCGAAGAAAATAAGTTTGTCAAAAATTTGAAAATTTTAGCAGAATTTTGGACAGAAATTCTGGGTCAAATTTAGAGAAGTATATCTCCTAGTATATCAAGAGTTTTGAAGTGAAACAAAAGCCTAAATTAAAGTTCAGGAAGTCTAATTTCCAACACAACAAACCGTTCATCAAAACGACATCGGAGTACGGAGTTATGGGTATTTCAAGATAAGCCTCCAAACTACCAAATGGCTCCCCGCGGGCCCCACTTGGAAAGTCGGTGGAACCGACTCTCAAGGGGTATAAATACCCTATTATTCCCCTTTTTTCATCATTTATACTTCTTTTGAGTTCTAGACACATCCATACACTTCTCTTAACCACTTATAACCCCTTAAATCAAGAATTCAACAAGATTACACCAAACTAGTTCATGAAAAGTGATTGTTCTTGTTCTACTTGATGTTGTGGTGAGTTTGGTCTTGAATAAAGTTAGTATGGCTAAAGTTAATCAAGTATAAGGTATGCTCTTCATCCTATCTCTCATGTTGAGTTGATTTGAAGGTTTAGCAAGCCTTAAAAGTGAAAATAGTTATGGAGGAAAGGTCATAAAATGTTGTGTTGTAGTTGTTGAGTTTATGGGCTGTTTTGAGCATGTTGTGGCTGTGTTGATGGGCTAATTTCCATGTATATGGATGGTATCTAATGTTGTTGGTGTGTTGATGAGATTATGCTCCTTGCTTGGGAATAAAAGAAGTTTATAGTATTATTATATGTTGATAAATATCGTGTGGGGTGTTTTATGGAATATTTTGGTATTGATAATGATGTTGTTGGTGTTAGTGTTGTTGTTATTATGTCGGTTGTTAGTATTGTGATTTTGGGCTAGGGATATAAACAGGGGAGATGCTGCCCGAATTTTGGCCGATTCTAAAGGTGTTTAATTTGAAGGCTTAAGATAAGCATGTGACGATAAGCCTAACAATATTGTAAATTCTCTTGAATGTAGATTTACGAGCTTGGAAGGACAAGCATTAAGTAGTTAAAGTTAAGGCGACCGAAAAAGTATGTTAAGGTTGTCCCTTTCTTTCTTAAGGCATGATTACGAACTTTTACAAATGATATCCATAATGATTCCTCTCATAGAAATTCTAGAAGCTTACATTCTTGATGTTCTTAAGATTTTATTGATGTTGGTCTCGCCTTATGATTATTGTTCCTTCAAGGTAAGATATGTTCATGATGATAGTTCCATAATGTTAATGACGTTATGTCACTCCGATGCGTTTAGAAATGTGTACTTAAGCAATGTTTTGTAGGACATGAATAGAGTGCTGGTAGAGAATCCCCAATAAGGTATTTGATGCTAGAAGAGAGGCTTATGATTTATCTCAGAATTTGGTTAATGTTAAGTTAAGCAGTGAGAGGTCCTTATGGCCTAGAACTGTGCTTATAAGTCTTATGTGATGATGTACGCAATAACAGCTAAGTGATAACCATGAGAAGTCCATAGAGATTACTCATGGAGGCTGGGTCATGATGTTGATTATATTTACCACTGGTCTACGACCAGTTGGGCAGTTATTACCACCGTGCTACGGCCGGTTGGGCAGATATGTATTTACCACCATCCTACGACTGGTTGGGCAGTTATTACTGCCGAGCTACGGCCGGCTGGGAAGATACGTATTTACCCCCATGCTACGGTTGGTTGGGCAGTTAGCACCAGGACGATAAGTAAGTTAGAGACACAGTATTGTACATAGATGTAGTTAAAGATATGAGAGTATAAAGAGACATGCGTATTAGATTCTCATTGGTAAGTCAGAAGTTTATCCTTCTTCTTGCTGTATATGCTTATTATGTTACATTTACGCCTTACATACTCGATACACTATTCGTACTGACGTCCTTTTTGTTTGGGGATGCTAAGTTCATGCCCGCAGGTATAGATAGACGAGACGAGGACCTTCCACAATAGGCTGCCTCCAGGTACTAGTCTTGATTGGTGGGCTCCACTTCTTCCTGGAGCATTGCCGAGTCTAGGTTCCTATATCTATTTTTCTGTGTTACGGGTATGTGGGGGGCCCTGTCCCGAATTGTATACTTCAGTCATGTTCATAAAGGCTTTGTAGACAGTTTCTTGTATACAGCTTAGTTATGTCTTTTCAGTGGTTACGTCGGCATGATGGGCCCATTATACATATACATATGCATGATATTATATTCATAGCTAGCCTCCTTTGCTTTATTATGCCATTCGAGACATAGAAGACGCAAGTTACAGTTTGGTTCGCTCGGTCCTAGTAAGGTGCCAGGTGCCAATCACGCCTTACCAAGGTTGGGGCGTGACAAGTGCCGACTAGATGGGGCGACTAGAATGGTGATGGTAGACTCTATCATAGTGTCCCCAACCTCTAGAACCACTAAACCTACCAAATTTGCGAGTCCTCTTGTCATCACCCTTATCAAAGAACTGACCTCTCATAGACTCAACCTCCTTAGCATGATCCAGTATTGCCTAGAATGTATTCCCATAAGCTACTACCTACAATGTCGCTAATCGAAGTGGAAGGGTCAAACCCTTCATAAATCACCTCACTCTCTCTGCCTCGGTAGGCAACAAAAATGCTGCATAACAAGCTAAGGCATGGAACCTGGACTCATACCCAGTAACAGACAACCCTCTCTACTCCAGGGTAGAGAACTCATGCCTCCTCCTATCTCTCAAGCTACAAGGAACATACTTCTCCTAAAGTACCTGATAAAATGGAGTCCATGTCACAGGAGGCGACCTAGCTGGTCGGCAATCAATGCAGGACCTCCACCACTGCTTGTGTCACACCCTAATCTTGATCAGGGTGTGATGGGCACCCGGCCCCACATACGGAGCCGAGCGAACCCTCAGACTCCAATTTCATACATATTCCTTTCAAATTTCCGGATCAAATCACATGAAGCGTAGAGAAAGACTTTCAAAGGAGCGATAAATGTACATCGTCTTAGGCGGCCATGCGTATCCAAACATAACGAACATATCGCATCCGTCCGTATAAGCGGGCGGAATGTACATCGCCGAACATACATATGTACAAACATATAGGCCATTCAGCCACCATAGCAAACGGCCGCTCGGGACACAAATCTCGGACCCACGACTCGTCCGCAAAGTCTCTAACACAAATCGGGGGAAATCACAACTCGGGTATGCTACGACTCGGCGACACTCCGGAGGGGAAATGGAGCTCGCCAATCTCGGCGAAACTCCTCCTAGCAAAGTCTTCGATCATGCGGGTGTACCGTGTGGCATGAAACGCACAGACCGAAAGAAAGGGGTCGATTTTAATATGTGCGAGTATGGAAGCGCAGAAATACAAAGAAATAGAATCATGATCGAATCAAATGTACGGTAAGTATAGCGAGATGAAATCATAACCGGTCCGGATGTACGAACATATGTACGATATGCGAGTGAAACAAATACGGTGAGCAGATCAAACCCACGCGTAATGGAAATGTACGGAATGCAAATAAAAATCATGCGTAAGGCTCGGGGAACGTGGTCACCCCACGACGCCGGTGCCACAACACATCATACTCCGGAAGATTTCAAATCTCCGTACAAACTCCGAACACATCGTAACATCATACACATCATATCATGTAACATATCGGAAGCTATATCACATCATAACACCATAGACGACGGTAACCGGCCTATGGCGAGGTCTCGGAAACCGTAACACATCATCTTGCCGAATATGTCATAATGCGCACGAAATAAACCGGCCGGGACTCGGCGAAGGAAATCGTAACATATGCACGAAACAGAGTAGTGAGAAACTAAATGCACATAAACCAAGACCCGATGAAATAATCGGACGTTCATAATGGATTATTCATAACGAATACTTATATCGAATCTTCTTATCGTAATATTTATATCGAAATACTTATATCGAAACACTTATGTCGAATGTTTATATCAAGGTTAGGAATACTCATACTTATATCAGAATACTCAAATCAGAATACCTATTCCAAATTTCTTGTATCAGAATTTCTCATGTCAGAACGCTTGTGTCAAATATTTACATCAGAATATCTATATCCGGATGCTTAACGTAATGTTTATATCGATACGTATACCGAATGCTTAATCGGGGTGTCCGTCGAATTATTAGATGCTTAAGTTAGGGCGGGGACATACGACTCCTAAACAGTATTCGAATCACGAGAATAGAATAACCCGAATATACTTATCAATATCACACCTTACTTGGCTACAGACATGCCAAAAGAAAGAAAGGGTAAGCCTTACATACCGTGCCGCGACCAACTAGTTATGCTTATTTGTCCAAACTTATCAATCTACATACAAAAGAATTCACACGATCATTTAATCCATTGTTATTCACTTGTCTCAACTTTTCAAATAAATTCACTTATATTCTCCGCCGAAATTTCGCGCATCTCCCCTGAAAATACACCGTCCCGAGAATATGGCTCGGCCCAAACCAACATCAACAAACCCGAGAATTCAACTCGGCCAATCCAACAACAATACTAGTAGTTACTCAAGCAACACTTCTTTATTCAATTCAATTCACTTCAATTCAATTCACATAATCTTCTAACAACTCAATTAACATATTACTTTACCGAAACCTTCCAATTCACAACAACTATACATTTCATCATCATTCATGTATACTAACTTCAACAACAACCTTCCATCTTCATTACACAATTCATAACGACGACCACTAGAATATCAAATAATATCAATTTACATTAACTTACCAAAACACCTCTTATCCGACCATAACCACTTCTTACATATTTTCATGCATTTTCATCCATCCCTTTACATTACAACAACAACACAACAATCAAAATGCTAAATAGAATCCATTCATCGCATTTATACAATACAATACATATTCGGCCACCACAATTACAATCATACTTTCATGAATTCTTCCATCTTTTCTATATATGTAGTACAACAACAAGTAACACTACACAAAAATTAATTCATTCTTCCTACACCATACCTCATGCATACGATCAACACTTCACACACAACCACACCTACAACATCACATTTCATGAGTTCCATTGACTTCCATATACTTCAACATGCATGAATCATCTTTAATATATATATATATATATATAGGAGATTAAATTCTTACCTTTTCTCCTCATTTCCTCAACTTAGCCAAAGTTGTCAACTTGCAACAAAGAGGAAGATTCTTGCTTCAACGACTATACCATGTTAAAGAGGGCCTTCAACTTAGTAGGAATGCATGAAGAAACAAATTTTTGGAACAATATTTCCATGACTTGATTTTCCATGGAAGTGGCCGAATAGGCCCTTTGTTCTTGCTCTCACTCTTTTTTTTTTTTTTTTTTCCAATTTCTTGAATGATGATTTCTCTAGATTTTCCCTTCACTCCCTCATATATATATAATTTCCACAATCATGTGAGAGGCACATGCCTCTCTAGAATTTTCCTTAAATTTTCCTAGAAAAAGGATGACTTATTTTGTCATCTTATTTTCCCTTCTTCTTCTTTTTGTCACATGGCCAATATGGCCTTCTTGGAACCTTCAAGAACTCCTTTTGTGAAATTCCCATTTTGCCCCTCGACTTTTCTTAATATTACCATTTTACCCCTAGCCTTCCACATTATTTCCACGGCCCATTTTGCGAATTTATCTTTTTGCCCTTAACCTTTCACAATATTTCCATACTAATAATAGTCATAAATAATATTTATAACAACTCGTCCATTAAAATAATTTCTGAAAATGGTCTCGCCCTTAACTTTCCACGACGACCTTGAAATTTCCAAACGTACAATATACGGGCTATAACAGCTTGGCATCCCTGGTCATCTGAAAACCAACATAATCAACTCCGTGTAACTCCACTAAGCCCAGCTTGTGAAGCTTCTCATGACAACTCACAATGAACTCATACGCATCCTCCTCGGGAGTACCATAGAACTAGGGAGGACACATCTTGGTAAATCTCTTGAACATCATTTTCTCCTCATAGGACATGACCGGCCCAGGAACTGGGCGAGGAGAAAAATTAGGTGTTGGAATCTTATCAAAGTGGGGTGCCACAGCGATAGTCAGTTGTGCACTCAGAATATGATATTGATCTGGAGTTTGATCTCCAACTCTGGTGTGTGACCCATCTAGAGTTGCTGGGAGAATGCATGCCTGGGTCAAACCCTCGAGAAGGCTCAGAATGCGCACCATGGAATCCTGAAGCACTGGCATAACGATAATCTCTAGCAGTGCTCAGGCTTGTCCCACATCCTCCTCCTCAAAAGGCTCATCATGAGACTTTACCTTTGTCTCAGGAGATAATGATCTACACGGGCTTAACCAGCCACCGGTGCCTTACGTCTGGCCAGTGCTGCTCCACCGGGTCTACCCTTAGCATGGCCTTTGTCTTTACAACGTCCCACAGCCTCGAACGCAAACGCTGGTACCTCATCCCTAGCCACATTCACACGTTTCCTCCCCATCTGTGAGAGAATAGAATATGAAATTATATAACAATTTGAATAAACTAGCACGAAAGGAATAAAGAAAGAGAAATTTCTGAAATGACCCATAGCCTCTCGAGGATGGGTACGGACGTCTGCGTACCAATCCATAAGACTCTACTAGACATTGCCCTTGTTCTCGTGAGACCGATAAACCCAGGGCTCTGATACCAATTTCTCAAGACCCATTTCATGGGTCACGATGGCACCTACATTATCCTCCCCCCCCCCCCCCGATGGGTGAACCATCCCCAAGTTATCAATCATTTTAAAATGAAGAATGCGAAAAATAAATACATTAAGAATACTACCTAACAGTCTTGATAAATATAAATAAGTGCGAAAAGGTAAATTAGTCCTTACAATCCACAAAACCTGGTTTAACTCATCCAAGAGATTTGAGATACATTACAAGTATTAAATACAAAATCAAAAACTGTCTGAAATGAAAATAGACAGATACGATAGAAGAAGATCCAGGGACGCTGGGATGACTGATGGCCCACCCTAAAACATCTAATGCACCACCTCGGTGTTACATCTCGCACTTTCAGATCATGAGCACGCCATGTATTTCACCGTATTAATGTAGTATCAGAGATGTCCTTTGAAGTTTTGAAAGGTACAAGCCATGGGAAGTACGTAGCAATAAAGTAAAGGATGAATTACGATCTTGTAAGTCGTAACCGGGAAGGACAACCTTGGAACCAAAGGACATGACCATTATCAAGTATTATTAATGATAAATATCACGTATGGAGAGTTTTGGAAGATTCCGGGACCAAGCAAATCGAAGAAAATAAGTTTGTCGAAAATTTGGCAGAATTTTGGATAGAAATTCTGGGTCAACTTTAGAGAAGTATATCTCCTAGCATATCAAGAGTTTTAAAGTGAAACAAATGCCTAAATTGAAGTTCAGAAAGTCTAGTTTCGAAAGGAACAAATCGTTCGTCAAAACGACATTGGAGTAAGGAGTTATGGGCATTTCAAGATAAGCCTACAAGCTGCTAAGTGGCTCCCTGCGGGCCCCACTTGGAAAGTCGGTGGAACCAACTCTCAAGGGGTATAAATGCCCTATTATCCACTTTTTTGATCATTCACACTTCTTGGGAGTTCTAGACACATCCATACACTTCTCTCAAACACTTATAACACCTTAGATCAAGAATTCAACAAGGTTACACCAAACTAGTTCATGAAAAGTAATTGTTCTTGTTTCTACTTGATGTTGTGGTGAGTTTGGTCTTGAAGAAAATTGGTGTGGCTGAAGTTCTTCAAGTATAAGGTATTTTCTTCATCCTATCTCTTATGTTGAGTTGATTTGAAGGTTTAGCAAGTCTTAAAAGTAAAAATAGTCATAGAGAAAAGGTCATAAAGTGTTGTGTTGTAGTTGTTGAATTTATGGATTGTTTTGAGCATGTTGTGGCTATGTTGATGGGCTAATTTTCATGTATATGGATGGTATCTAATGTTGTTGGTGTATTGATGAGATTATGCTCCTTGCTTGGGAAGAAAGGAAGTGTATAGTATTATTATATGTGGATAAACATCGTGTGAGATGTTTTATGAAATATTTTGGTATTGATGATGATGTTGTTGGTGTTAGTGTTGTTGTTGTTGTGTTGGTTGTTGGTATTGTGGTGCGGGATATAAACAGGGGAAATGCTACCCGGATTTTAGCAAATTCTAAAGGGGTTTAATTTGAAGACTTAAGATAAGCATATGACGATAAGCCTAATAGTAGTATGAATTCTCTTGAATGTAGATTTACGAGCTTGGAAGGATAAGTGTTAAGTAGTAGGAGACCAAAAAGCTATGTTAAGGCTAGTTCCTTTCTTTCTAAAGGCATGATTCCTTTCTTATGAACATATATATGTTTTCCATAACATTCTCATTCCCAAAATTTAGAAGTTCATGATTCGTAGTGTTTCTTATGATGCTAAAGATAAGTATGTTCCATGATGATGATGATGATGATTCCATTTTTGGAGATTCCAAAGCTTATGGATTTGATGCTATTATGATATTATTGAGCTTATTTCATGATTTCCTTGATTTTATCCATTGTTGTTGATATCACCTCATAATACTTGTTCCTTCGAGGTGAGATATAGCGATGATGATAGTTCCATTTTCAATTCTACCCAAGTTCGTCGTTCTTGATACTCTCATGACACTATCGATCTCATCTTGCGATAGTTGATCCTTTAAGGAAAGATATGGTGATAATGATAATGATGATGATATGCTTTTATTTATGTACTCTTATATATGTATATATATAGTCATGTGTGACACCGAGTCCCGAAAGGGCCGGGTACAGATATGATCGAGTCCCGAAAGGGCCGGGTACAGATATGATCGAGTCCCGAAAGGGCCGGGTACAGATATGATCGAGTCCCGAAAGGGCCGGGTACAGATATAACCGAGTCCCAAAAGGGCCGGGTACAGATATTATCGAGTCCTACTATGGCCGGGTACCGATATTGCATAGGTATGTATGTTGATATATGAAATGTTTCATCTAGAAAAAGGTTAAGTAAGCACGATGAATGTCTTAAAGGGTATCATGAGGTATAAACGGTTCTTTTATCTTACGTTATTCTTCGTACTCTTATCATGCTACTATTCATGGCTTACATACTCAGTACATTATTCGTATTGGTGTCCTTATGGACGCTGCGTTCATGCCCGTAGGTAGACAGGTAGACCGACCTGACCCATAGGAGCTTCATCAGCGAAATCTCAGGAGTGCTCCATTTGCTTCGGAGCTGCAGTCTATTGGTATTAGTCCTTATGGTCACTTGTATTCTATGTAGAGGCTCGTAGACATGTGTGTATAGTTACATGTTTCATAACCTTATCAGTTCATATTGTTGTGTAATATCGTGGTAGCCTTGTCGGTTTGTGACGACAGGCATAGTTGTTGATGATTATGTAGAGCTTTGCCGTTATTTTGTGATATATGAACCTTTATAGATTATGATATCCATGAGCTATCTTTATGGTCCTCCCAGAAATGATTATGAGATGTATGTTTAGAGGTACTCGGTGTGTTAGCTCCGGGTGCCCGTCATGACCCTCTGGTTGGGTCGTGACACTCAGGATCATCCACGAGGCCTGGAACTGGAACACGGGCTGCATGGAAAGTGCAGCACGTGTAGTATAAGTACAAATCACTAGTACTCTGTAGGTATCATAGGCCGACAACGAAGGAAAGCACGTATAAAGCAAATTGACTGAATCTAAACACACATTAGGTTAATTCCCTTAACTTTTCTAGTTCTAACCAAGAATTCATATATCACAAGTCAAATAGGTAAGCAAGTATCACATAGGAGGAACAGTAGAATAAATGGATGAATGAATGCAATGCATTAACCAATATCAATCCTGGTACACACAAGCTAGCAGTCATTCCATGTTGTCCTGACCCATATAGGGACTCGCAAGGTCCATATACCTGTTGCGGCCTGGAACTCGATCCCATGTTGTGAAGTTCAACTCGATCCCATAAATCATCGCGGATATGTAACCTCAATTTCAGAATGTAAGTATGAATGAATGCATGTATGCAAGATATCATATGCCAAATATCATGAAAGTATGAGATGGATAAGCATATATCATGGAATTACATAAGCTCAACTCGCGAATCAGCAAGGATCATTCTTTCATAATTTATACGAGGTATTGGGTGATGAGGCAAATGAATCCATATTTGCAAGTATTCATCAAACACGGCTATCATAGCCCACCTAGACAATAACCCTACCAACCTAGTGGATTTATTACCAGAACTAATGCGTGTGGGCCTAACATACATTCCTCATCTCACTACACTAATCTACATTAACTACCCAAATAATTACACTCGTACCCACCCAAGTTCTCATCACAGTCACTAAGGTGGGACCCCTTTTCATGCCCAAAACCCCTTCAATATTTGAAAAATATATACACCTTCCAATCAGAGTCTAAATAGTAAATCGTAACCTACCTCTAAGCCGCATAGGAGCCATGAACCCTCAAGCCGGAGCCTTTTCTTTCCGAAGTGCTTCCGAACAATTAAAGTCTATCAAATATAGATTTTACATTAATACCCGAATCCATGGATACCCATATTGCCATGCATTTACCCGGAACCCAAAAACAAACCCAAAATAGTTAAACCTAAGCCCCCAAGCCCCAAGGGAAATACTAGAATTTTAGTGTGGAAATAGTTTCCCCATAGTTTAAATAGTCCTACTCCTATAAATCAGGAAATCCTAATCACAATTGAATCTTTAATTTCATTAAATACCACTAAACCCAATTCATGGAAAAATCCTTATTCCCCAGTCCTAAATCATGAATCAAATTGATAATTATTGGATGGAATCATAAAATCATACCTAGATGAAGGTTAGGAACTTACCCAATGAAGAATCATGAAAGTAGGACTTGAAATCATCCCAAACCGAGCTCTAGGATTCAAAGTATTTGAAAATGAAGGGTTTCCATCGTATTTCAATAAAATTTGTTCAGTTAAAAACCCTCCAACGCGATCACCCGTTACGATCGCGATGACAAGCGACCCAGTCCAATAATTTGGCCTTCACGAATGCAGATAGTGTCTCGCGTATGCGAGGCTGCACACTCGGAATGGCCCAGCCCATTTCCCCTTCGAAAGTGATAGTAGCCACACGAACGTGACCCTCGCGATTGCGGCCCCTCCCTTGCGAGCGCGAAGAAGGAAACAAAAAGTTTGAAACCAGAAAATTTTTGGTGTCCCTTGAATTTTGAATCAACACCTGAAACTCAACTGGAACCCCCCACCCCTCTCCCCCGGACACATACCAAATATGCATTTCAGTCATAAAGCACGCTATGAACTCACTCGAGCACTCAAAATTCTCAAAAGAGGTCGTCTTGACCAGGTGTTCATCAAGGTCAACTCCAATTCCTTAAACTTCCATATTCTCAGCCAAAGACTCAAAACAAACCTTAACGCCTCGGGCAGCTCAACTAAGTCAAAATGACATTCCGGACCTAATGGGATCGATGAAACTTTGAAAATGATGCAATTACCCCTGATGCTAACGTTGGTCAAACCTTTCCAATTCTTTAACTTAGAAACCTCTAATATTATTAAAACCAATCTAAAACCAGCCAGATTGCCTCGGAACTAAGCCTCCAATCCCCGCAAGACATAAACACCGAAATGAAACTACGGGAAGGGTATTTTGGGAAAAAAGAGGTAAAAACCCCAAAACGAACAAAGGGGTCGTTACAGTCATCTTGACCCGATGTTGACCGTGGTAAACTCCAAATCCTTAACTTAACTAATTTCTCAAACAATAACCCGATTCACACTCGAAGTCAGTCGGGACCAAACCAATGACTCGACTAAGTCATAAGTCACATTTTAGACCTAATGGAATCAAGAAACTTCAAAAAAGATGTTTTTACCCATATGTTGACTTTGGTCCAACTTTCTCGTTTCCTTAACTTAAGAACTTCACCTTTTGTTAAAACTGATCTGAAACTCACCCGATTGCCTCAGGGACCATGCCACCCATCTCCCAAGTCATAAATACCTAGATGAAAATACAAAAGGATATTTTGGGGAAAACGAGTTCAAAAGCTCAAAATGACCAAGTGGGTCGTTACATCATCTACCACTTAAACACACGTTGGTCCTCGAACGGTAAAGAAAAGTTCCAAAGCTGTCAAGTAGCTGACGGATCTTCGTTACAAACCTCATGAAAGCCTCTACAAGAAAGAATCACACTGATAGCACAACTTTTTTACTTTATCTGTCGAAATTTCCTTTAACTTAGCTCAAAAACATAAATCTCCAATTTCCATACCCGAAATTTCTTCTACAGCTGATCCTCATATATCTGAATTAACTCCGCTAAAATTCCCTGGTTTTTATTATAAACATGCTTCTAAATGCAATTGATTGATTCCACAAATTCCATCATATGCACCACAATCCTCTAGCTGTAGCCACAATCCATTGCCAAACTTGCACTGGTAAAAATACTCAGATTCTACTTACCTTTCTTTCACACCTTCTAATGTTGTCTTTAGTACCAAGAATCTATAGAGAACACGTTATCACATACCGCAAGTCTAAATCATGACCCCCTCTCTCTAGAAGAGGATCAGTGTTTGTTCTGAGATAATTTTAAGCATTTTCGTCAAAAAGTTACCTTATCTAAGGCCTATTGCGCTAATTCCAAATCTGTCAGTTTCGTCTCATCGAGCTGAAGTTACTGAGTCAACACCCATCATCCAATTTCTCTTAAATCTTCAAATAACATACTATGCGCATGACCCTTGTGATTACCTTGCCGTGCCAAATCTGCACAAAATCAATTGATCACCACAAAGACTGCCCATAACCATTTGTTGCTCCTCAACACATCACCAAGTACTAGCGTAAGCCATTAGAACTGTTCGAATAGTTGTCATCATAAAATAACATCAATCCCACTTGCAAACTTTAATCAGACTCGGTAACACTACCATGCCTCTATTTAGAACGGTAAAATCTATCAATCTTTGAAAATGGGTTACTAGAATAGCCATAAATCTTCCTGGTAATATATCCAAAAGCCACGCGGAATTACATGAACAACTCTAACCCAGTGAAAAGTTATTACACCTTGTAAGTTTTGTACATTGAGATTCGCTAGGTGTTACTTGTTCGATTGTGGACATTGAAGTTACCTCCAAAGATATATGAGGTTATATGTGCTTAACTTATGATTATGAGGGGCAATTTTGGCCCAAATTGGAGAAAATATATCTTTTAGTATATGAGGAATTTTGGAGCAAAGCAAAAGCCTAAAATGAAGTTCAGGAAGTCTAGTTTCCAACGCAACAAACCGTGCAACGATCGGACATTGGGATCAAGCGTTATGATAATTTTAAGACAGGCGGCCAGAGCACGGATTAGCGCAAACACGCAGAGGAGACGGGGGACAACTCAGCGCGAATGCGCCCCAAGGTGGCATGAACGCTCTGAGTAATTTTTAGGTCGGTTAAGGCAGACTCTGGAATGTTATGAAAGGAGGCTTACACCTCATTTTTTCATTCCAAACACCCCAAATCCTATCCAGATTTCTGGAAATTTCCCCTAACTACCAAACCTTAAATTTTAACGCGAATTAAGTATAGTCTCCAGATTTAGGTTCCGACAGCGTATAGCTGCGAACATAATATCGTATTGTGGCGAGTTTTGGCCTGAACTCAAGGTGAAAAGTGAAGGTATTACGGTTTTAGCGGAAATAAAGTATGAATCTTCCTTTATTGGTATATATTTGGGTGGTATGAATCTTCCTTTATTGGTATATATTTGGGTTTAATTATGGAAATAAAGTTATTGAGTAGTTGTATAACGAATTTGTTGGTTGAGAAATTAGATAAACACCGTGTGGGATGTTTTATGAAGTATTTTGGTATTAAGGATAATGTTATTGTTGTTGTTGTGTTGGTTTCTGAAATTACGATTTTTGGCTAGGGATATAAACAGGGGAGATGCTGCTCGAATTTTGACAGATTCTAAAGGAGTTTGATTTAAAGACTTGAGATAGGCATACGACGACAAGTCTAACGGTAGTGTAATTTCTCTTGAATGTAGATTTTCGAGCTCGGGAGGATAAGCGTAAGTAGTAGGAGAAAAAAAGGTATGTAAGGCTAGTCCCTTTCTTTCTAAAGGCATGACTCCTACGTTACGATTCCATATATGTCTTCCATAACATCCTTGTTCCCGAAAAGCTAGAAGTTCATGATTCTCAAGGTTTTTATGATATTAAAGACAAGATGTTTTCTATGAGGACCATGATGACAATGATGAATTCTTCCTTGTCAATCCATACATGTCTTCCATAATGTCCTTATTTCCAAAAGCTAAAGATTCATGATTCTTAAAGTTTCTGTGACGCTAAAGATGATTATCTTTTCATGATGAAAATGATGATGATTCCGTTTCTAGAAGTATCAAAGTTTATGATTTTAAATGCTATGATGAGATTGTTGAGCTTATTTCATGATTTCCTTGATTTTATTCATTGTCGTTGATCTCACCTTATAATCAATTTTCCTTCAAGGTGAGATATAGCAATGATGATCATTCCATAATATAAATCGGACCTTACGTCACTCCGATAAAGTGGTAACTTTTATTTGGGCTCCCATGCATGCTACTTATATTATATATGTATATGATATGTGTGTATATATATATATATATATATATGTATATAGGGGATATGGGCAAAGGGCGAGGCGTTATATACGCATAGCCACCTGATCAGTTGGTATATCATGACATCGTCCAGGACGCGAGATATATGGGTATGGATCGGGCTGCACGTTCTGCAGCAATATATATATATATATATGTTCCGAGCAATATAAAATATTTATGGATCGGGCTGCACGTTCCGCAGCACTATTATGTTATACAAGTATGAGAAAGGTTTTTATGAAAAGACTAAGCATGCATGATATTCGCCCTAAGAGGCAATCAGACATACAGGTTATCCTTATCTCATGTTTTGTTCTATCTTTATTATTATGTTGTTATTCTTGCCTTACATACTCAGTACACTGTTCAAACTGACGTCCTTTCCTTGTGGACGCTGTGTTCATGCCCGCAGGTAGGCAGGTAGACGGACCTAACCCCTAGGAGCTCCATTAGTGGCATCTCAGAAGCGCTCCAGTTGTTCTGGAGCTGCAGTCTTTTGGTACTACTCCTTTGTACATATATACTTGGGCATGGCGAAGTCCTGCCCTGTCTTATGGGTTCATGTATGCTACTTAGAGGCTCGTAGACATATGTATACTGTCAGATATTCAACAGTTTCTTCAGTTCTTATTACTGTATAATATCTCAGTAGTCTTGTTGGCTTATACTTGGGAACACTGTTGTTGATGGTTGAACTAAGTACTATATTCATGAGCTGTCTATATGGCCCACTTAGAAATGGTTATGGAATGTTAGACTACAGGTGCTCGGTAGGCTAGTACCGGGTACTCATCATGGCCCTCCGGCTGGGTCGTGACAAAAGTGCAGAACTCCCCCAATGTCACCAATAACCACCTGAATTGACTCCAAACCCTCACAAAACCAATTATAGACCTTTCACAAGTCTGTGGTAATGGATTCTAATCCTGTGCTCATAAATGCTCAACCTCATGCTGTCTTCGACTTCAAAAATTGAATTTTATCCAAGTCATTAACTTAGTACCGAGGAACTATACCTTATGACTTAAATCTTCCCGTTTCTCAACTCACACCCATTACACAAATCTAATAGAACTCCGTAGGATCTAAATATATTGAATCCTCCTTCTTTCTTTCACTTAACTCGTTCACCACTCTGAATGCATCGACGCAAGGCCGCAGCCTCGTACTCCTGCTTCACAACCATTGAATCTCTAATTATAATGCCCCTTTACACTTTTAGCAAATCCAAAAGTAACAAATCTTACAATCCACGTGCCTTACCAGGCACCAATACTCCAATTCTTTAATATTTTAAATATTGACCCATGTTGTCCAGTCAATAACGCTTCGACATAGTCTACTATCACGAACACAGTCTCACCTCAAAATTATGACTTTGACTTTCAAACTAAAAAGATTTCAAGATTCCCTCTTATTAATCAACTCTAGCCCATTCATTCAAGAATTCTATGAAATTATCCACCTTGGTACAACGCAAGTCACCTTCCCATCAATCTTGTCACGTCAGTCATCTGAAATTTACTCCTCACACTAATCGCAGAACCCTATGGACTTCGTCATAACACTTAATCAAATTCTGGAGACTTCCTCCTTTAAGCATACTTAAGAATTACACCCCATCTGAATGATGTAAGATAATGTCACCATAATTCATATAAGACTCAACTAATCTGATCCCTTTGCTTCGAATCCAAACCCTTTGTCTGAAGATGACCCTTAATTCTCTCTAATTAAGAACATAAATTTCCTTTACCCTGATTCTCCAATTTCCAAACAAATTAACAATCACGCTCATTATTATCAACCCAAAATCACTCAACCCACTTGAGGGATGTATCAAAATATCATAACTCTTGTAGAATATCCAAGCCGATTCATGGAGATAGTAGTAAGCCACTAACTCGAACAACTGAGAGTTCCCCTGCCTAGCTTGAACCTCGAAACTGAAAACTCATCCAAGTTAATCACATCATCGATATTGTCCTTCCCTAAGCCTTTCCACCCGAAAATACCAACCAACTCTTCTTATTAAAACAAAAATAAATTATTTCTGATGTAATATCCCAAACCACTACTGCACGGGTCCATAATCTGTAGAGTAGTCCTTACTTATTGTTTACACCATCCTATTAGCACCCTCATATGGTTCCATACCAGTATCCTCACCAAAGTTCTCTTAACTAAAGAATCCTTCTTCTATCTTGGCTTATGAGCTCACCAACTCGATATCAATACACAAATATACTATAGTGAATCCACTTCTTTTGGTATGTACCAGTACTACTGATCCTCAATTCCATTTCAGAAATGCTCTTCACAGCCTGAATTAGTTAACCAACCCTTGATCTACCACTTAAAATGTTCTTATGGACTTGCACCTTATTTGAGGTCTTTAAGCGATGTTTGCCCATGAAGAACTACCTCTTTCCTTGTTACCAAACTAGAATGCCCCCAAAAAATCATGTGATTATCCCTCTCATTTCATCAACCCCAGAGAACCACATTACTAGTAATTGTAGAAACTTGTCGAGCCCTAAACAATAGGTACAATGCCCAACATTAGGTGCAACTACCGATAGCTCCTTATGTAATAAATTTTCACAGCTGTCCATAGCTAGATTCATTTCCATTAGTCTATCATTGTAGTGAAACATACCGACCAATTCATATGCCTTTAACACGCTCTTCATAAATAGAGTAGACTCATTTCATGACAACTTAATGAGTTCATCCACTTATGAAACCATAACCCTTGGAAGATGACATGCTAGTATTATCCATCATCCTTGCACATCAAACAATTGCCACTTATATCACAAATTCAACAAGCTCACAGCCCAAAAATGAACCATTTTATCGCTAACCTCAAAATATCAAGCGGACCTATGAACCAACCCTTTACTAAAAGATCACAACTGCCTATTGCCATAATGGTTCAATCTCAATTGGTAACTTTCTTCACTTGTCCTAAGGCTAATAGCCTTTTCTTAAAGAAGCCTCGAACCACTTGTCCTTACTCCACCACTACAATGCCATGCGGTCGAAACTCCTTTTAGCCTTTCACGCTCCCATGTATTATCAGACTTAGCTCACCCCATCTCCCATTAGATGAACACTTCACCATTTTAACCGCCGTGTAACTAAACTTGAACTTTTTGAGTTCTCTTCAATGTACTTGAACTCCGTAGGTAAAAATAAAACTCTTCACATGAAACATATAGCAAGTCTTACCACTTCGAACCTCATCATGACTGATCACCTTTCATGTCTTTGTCCCGTCTCAACTTCTCTTCACAATATTAACATGGGGACTATCCTTTCATATGACCAATTCATCATCCCAAGTTTAAACATATCTTCAAGATGCCAACATCTATACTCTTCCATTATTGAATCGTTGACTTGTCGTAATAAATTCGGACGATGTTAAAGCATTCCTACACCAATCACACCTCAAGTAAATCATCCTTGCTATATCAAACCTCCTCGAGTGCAACCTTTAAAGCCGAAACGCTTATTACTTAGTTATTTTGCTAACCATACCAATTCAAATTGCCAACTCTCCTCCCACCACCTGCTATACAATAAATGCACTTTTTCAATTTTTGAGCACCTAAATGTCGAAGACATGGCGATCATGAAGTCGTTCGTACCATCACTCCCATTTTTTAGGGATATCACTAAACTACAATGTCTGAATCACAACCCCACTCAATTTATTCTTCAAGTCATAGCTTCAATCTGAATTTGATCTTGCATCCTTATCATGGTGACACATCTAGTACCATACCGCGCAATGTGACATTCAGTCGCTCGTGTGCAAACATGAGAACGTGTTCTCACAATTAGTGGAAGATTAAAACAAAGAAGTTTAGACCTTAAACCAAATCACATACGCACAATAAGGAATGAAAGAATGGAATTTCCTAAATGTCCTATAGCCTCTCGAAAATAAATAGGAGCTCATCGTATCGATCGACAAGTCTGTACTAGATATTGCACTTGTACTCAAGAGATCGATTAACCTACTGCTTTGATACCAAATTTGTCACGATCCAAAATTTTAATAAGTTGGGGGGAACCTATCAAAACCCATAGGTGAGTAAAAAGGTTAAAGTCTTTCAATATATATTAAAGGCCAAACCCATCGACGAACACCTGTGGTCGTCCACTTCTTTCACTTGAGCACCTAAAGTGGCCCTTGTTCCATTTAGACACTTCAGGTGGGTCATTCCTATTCCACTTAGACACTTTTTGCACCGTTATCGGAGCAAAACCAACACCAGTCATCTCCTACGTGGATTAAGTGGCCAATTAAATTGTGCCAGCTCATTTAAATTGTGCCAACTCAATTAAATTGTGCCAACTCATTTTAATTGTAAATTTACTAATTTGTAAATTCGTGGAGTTTTGACCATTAAAAATTGGGGCTTTTGGGCTGGTTGGATGTGCAATGAGGTGGCCCCCCTTTGGTGTTGGTTTTGCTCCGATAACGGAACAAAAAGTGTCTAAGTGAAATAGGAATAACCTACCTGAAGTATCTAAATGGAACAAGGGTCACTTTAGGTGCTCAAGTGAAAGAAGTGGACGACCACAGGTGTCTGTTGATGGGTTTGGCCTATATTAAAAGCTAAATTTGAAGAAAACAACTGATAAGTTGATAACAAGTCTCATACCCATAATATAAGGAAATCTAGGTCATACATCTCCCTAAGACTTGGAAGTCATAAGTACAAGAGCCACTAAATATAGAAGACAAGTCTGAGCACTACAAATACTATTCAAAAAATATAGACAGAAAAGTAAGAGAGAAAAAGAGTACAGTTGCGGAACAACTAGCAGCTCACCCTGACAACTCCAAATGATATGCCTCATCGATCGGTGATGACTCACCCACTATTAGATCTCGGAACAAAACTTGCACATAGAAAAGGGGCAGCAAGTGTAGAGTGAGTACGGAAAACACGTGTACTCAGCAACATCGTTGACTAGGGTTGGTCATTCTGATACTCACCTCCACACTTTGTTAGTAACAAGTTTGTATAGTTTTTAACACTTAGGAAATTAAGATTAGAAAGTACATATTTCAATCAAGTCATAAAGCTTGGTTCTTTCTAATTATTCATATAAGAGTCACACAAAGACAACACAATCAAGTAAGTATGGTACGAAATGAAAATGAAATACAATATAATGGCCAATATGCACCAGTATACACATGCTCCTGTAGTAGGTTTCATGGGACCTATGGGGGACTTATGAGGCACATATACTTACCCAAAATGCTAGATCCTCCAGATCACATTGGGTATAAGTCGATAGACTATCATCATCATATACTCACCCGGAATGCCAGGACCTCCAAATCATATCTGGTATAAGCCAATAGGCAATCATATCATCATCACTCCAACCATGTACCATATCCAATCGGGTCTCTATGGAAGTGTTACACCTCAGAAAATTTCATGTCGTCATATGGTGGATAGACTAACACAGGGTAAGAAGTATATGATGTCCCTACAAGTAAGAAGGGGTACTTAATGGTTCTAATTAAGATTCCAAAGACATTTGAGGCAAGAGAAGAAAGTTCGTTGAAGAATGTAAAGCATGAGTCGTAAAAGGGTTTGCAAAGTACCGAGCTAATGTTGATTTAATAATGTGTTGAGAAAATGTTATAATGCTCCTTATGTTGTTAATGAGGTGTTAAACAAGTGCTAAGAAGGTTCCATAAGGATTGGAGATCAAACGAAACGACGAGATTAACTTCGGAAAAAGAGAGTTATACGACCATTTGTACGGTCCATATAAGGGTCCGTATAACCTCAACAGGAAGGGAAAATCCCTGATGGTGAAGTACGGTCACTTATACGGACCGTATAAGTGTCCGTATAACATGATCGGGATAGTTTTTTTTTTCAAGTATAAATATAAGTTCCCACTCCTAATTTCTTATTTTTCTAACTTCTCCACTTCTCTCAAGACCTCTAGAAGGCTCCATACATTTCACCAACATAAACCCAAGGTAAATCAAAGATCAAATACCAAAGGCTAGTAGAATCAAGTGCAAGAATACTAGTTAGGGTTGCTAGAAGTCATGAATCTCTTTGGAGTTGAAGCTAGGGTTTTCTCCAAGTGGAGCTTTTTCATCCAAAACCCATTTCTTCACAATCAAAGGTGAGTTTTATGTTCATTTCATGCTATTAAGAGTAATGAATGGTTGAAAAACTTGGATTATGGAAGAAAGTAGAAAATGTGTTACAAATATGAGAATAGTGGAATTTTTGAATGGTAACTTGACTTGAATCATAGTTCTTGACATGTTATGGGTATAATCTTGTTATGAATGATGTTAAGGATGTTGAAGAAGCATTATATGTGAATGAATACGACGTTGGCTGATAACCATGGTTATGGATGACTTTGAGAGGGAATTTTGAGAATTGAATAATGACTAACTTAACGAAGTTTATTGATTATGATATTGTGGGTGTGTTGTTGATGTTTGGAAGTTGGTTATTACATGGAGAAAGTTATAGAAACAAAGGAAATGCTGCCCAATTTTCATTAGCTTTAGCTTAAGCTTAAGTATGTTTCCGATTATCTAATCTTAGTACGAATTCCCTTGGATGAAGAGTTGTAAGCTTGGAAGGAGGACGCTTAGTCGTTAAGGAAACATAAAGGTATGTAAGGCTAGTCCCTTCTCCTATAAGGCATGATTTCTACAACATGACTTCCTTTATCTTTCCATGACTCTCTTATATTCCGAAAACTATGAGCCTATGATTATTAAGAGCTTCTCATGAAATAAAGATAAGAGATGCGTTGTGAATATGACAATGATGATGATGAGTCGAAGTCTAGAGATTCTAAAGCTTATGATATGATATTCTTGTGAAGCTAATGGTCCTTATATGATTCCTTGGTGTTATTCATTGTTGCTAGACTCACCTTATAATGCTAGTTCCTTCAAGGTGAGACGTGATGATCATGACTACTCCATAATGGGATCGGGGGTTCTCGACCTTACATCACCCCGATAGAGTTATAGTTTGTACTTGAGTTCTTATGCATGCTTTATGATAAGTATATGATGATGAGATTATACCGTGCCTATATGGCCGAGCAGACACCGCTAAGGCGGGCGACATATACACCATGTCCAGATGGCATGGGCAGACACCACTAGTGGGCGGCATGAGATTTTTACCCCGGACGCGGGCTTATCATGATCACACCGTACCTATATGGTCGGATAGCTTACATATGCATACTTGATATGATGTTGTTTATGATGTAAGTTAACATGCATTATTCTGTCTTAAGTGACATTCAGCTGTAGGTTGTTTCCTTACTTGATGTTTCCTTATCTTTTTGATATGTTATTATTGTTCATGCCTTACATACTCAGTACATTGTTCGTACTGACGTCCTTTTCTCTCTATGGACGCTGTGTTCATGCCCACAGGTAGGCAGGGAGGCGGTACTGATTCATAGGAGTCTATCAGCAGCTACACAGGAGCACTCCACTATTCCAGAGGTGCCAGTTATTAATGTATTCTTTTGTGTAAATATATACGTATAACGGGGCCATGTCCCATCCTTATGTCTTAGTTCTTTAGCAGAGGCTCGTAGATACATGTGTGTGGGTATTAGATGTCCTATGATTACATCAGCGTATATTTTTGTATATCATTTTTGCAGCCGTGAGGGCTTATGTATATTTATGTATTGTCTTGGAGATTATGTGCATCCAGGATGGGTATGATTATTAGCGTAATGAGTGGTGTTCGGTAGTCAGCTCCGGGTACCCGTCATGGCCCACTCGTCGGGTATGATTGCGTCCAACATGCAATTTCATAATATCTATTCAATGCCAAATATAGTTCTTTTTTTATGATTTATAAAAGATGTGGGGTGATGAATGCACAATGAATCAATATCACAAGTTTTAGACAAATATGGCTATCATAAGTCCACATAATGAACAACATACCAAACCAAAGATATTTAACACTACAAACAAATATCCATAGGCTTAAAATTCTTTACTTCATAAGATTATTCCATTTTTCATTAATTACCCATAACATGACACCAGTACCCGCATAAGTGCTCGTCACCTTATAGTACGAGACCCCCAATTTCCCAATTCTCCTTTTAATTATATTAGCCAACACAAACAGTTCATAAAGAGTTAAGAAAGTCTCAATGCCTTAGATTTGAAGTCCCAAATATCAAAAATGGACTTGCCCTTCCTAGATGTATCCGAACGATCACACACACGATCCGATTGAGAATTAAGCCTTCTGGAAGCTCTACTGTAACGACCCCTTTTGTCGTTACCGTGATTATTTCATTTTTTCCCTCGTTGACCCATTCTTGAGTCTTGTTAGAACTATTTGGACCCGACAAGATAATTGCTATGGCTTCCTAGGCATCATTTTGAGTCTTGGAACACCTTTTAGGAATATGACTTTAAGCGGAAACCATTTGACCTAGAGTTGACTTGGTCAAAAAACCCTCTGTTGGGAAATCTGAGCCCACGGGTGAGTTCGTAGCGTGTTTTTATATATGTTTATGTATCTGGTTTGTGTGTTTCGAGCCTCGGGTGATTGTTGGATTTCGGGATGAAATTGTGAAACTTGGGAAAAGTTTCTGGTGTCTGATGTCCGCTGTAGCGGCACCGCTGTAGGTGTGTGGTTGCCGCCGCAGCGGTAAGTTGAGTTCTTGGCCCTGACCGCTGTAGCAGTCTGCACAGCCACTGGGGTGGTATCGCTGGAGCGGTAAGGATGACCGCTGGAGCAGTCGACGAGCAGTTTCTATAAGTTTAAAACCCCAAAACCCTAGTCATTATTTCTATTCTGACTTGAGAGCTTTGTGGAGGCGAATTGGAGGGTTTTCAAGTGATTTCTTCCCTCAGGTAACATTCCTACCTTATTATGGTTTCGTTAACCTCTCTTAATTATCTGACATGTGGCACTTAGACTTCACGGGTCACACTGGGTCGTGCTACCGAGATGTCGATATTTTCGTCCGGAGTACATGTGTACACAGCATTGGCATGATATTGCATTGCATTCATCTATCACTGCATTGCATTGCATTGCATTATGGCTTGTTTGAGATGATTTGGTCTTTACTTGTGATGTTGGATTTGGATTGATATATTGAGACTTGGCACAATTAGGATTAGATGCTACTTAGGCGATGATGTATACTTGTCTTTGACTATCTGTGACTTTTACTGGTTGGTTTGTCTTGTGGATCGTTCGTAGGATCAGTTGTATGTTTGGCCTCTAAAGGATGTAGACTAAAGATAACATAGTGAAGAGTTGATTCCTAGACTAAAAATGAATGGTAAGAATGATATATGATTGTCGTGATATTGTTGTGGATCTGGCTTGTGGTTATGAACGTGAATAAGTTAAGGGTCTTGGTGTCATATTATGCGGTAAATAGATGTAGGACTTGATTTAGTTGCTGGTCATGTTTATTTGTAACTTCTTTTACTGATATGTGTTTCTAACCATTATCGGCCTATGATACTTACTCTCATACTCGTTGATTTTACTGATACTGCTCTTGTTACACCCTTTTCGGATGTAGAGTGTTTCAGGTGATTGATTGCAATATGTTCGGAGATGCGGGGAGCCTAATCTGAAGGGCTCCTCCCATTTCATTCCTGGATGGAGGTTATAGTTTTGTGGTAATCCGTATCATTTAGTCACTCTTGTACTAGTCTAGACTAGGTCGTGGGAACTTGAAAGAGTCTTTATTTATTTAACGGTTGTAAATACTTTCAATATTGGAGTTTATTAGGTAATTGATTTCCGCTGTTAATCGTACGTAGTTATTGGAATATTCAGATTGTCTTTACTTGATTATTGTGTTATTGATTGAGGGTTCGCCTACCGAGGAGGGAAAGGCAGGTGCCCGCGCGATCCTAAATTGGATCGTGACATCTACCGCGTCCAAAATTGCCAAATGAGTTCAATCTAGTCAAAATAGTATTCTACGAGCCTAAATAGGTCTAATGATACCCATATTGCTATATTTTTATTCGGAACCGACAAATGAACCAAAAAACATATCCCTGAGACCATAAGGGGAAAATTGGAATTTTATTGCAAAATCGATTTACCCATAACCTATAGAGTCTAAATCCATAATATGACTCAAAACCAACTTCAATTCGATTTCCAATTTAAAGAAATTCATAATTTTAACTTATGGCTTTAAAATTCAAAAAAGTGACCCCGAACTCCAGTGAACAAATTAGAATTTTCCTTTCAAAACAGTTTGCCCTCAACTCAAAGAACCTAATCCAGAAAACCTAGACAAAAAGACATCAACTTGACCTTCATTTTTTCATTTTACCAATAATACAACCTAGGGTAAAAACCCCCCAATTTTCCAATACTCAAACGTGAAATTAACTCTAAATAATTTAAGAAATCTATGGAGTACCACGAAATAAGGTTTAGATGCTTACACCAAGTAAATATGAGAAGAATGCCTTGAAATCGCCTCAATCCTAGCTCCCAAACATGTGAGAAAAAGTCCCGAAATGAGTAAAAACATGCAAAAGAGCTGTCCAGCCTCGAATAAGATGTTAGATGATCACAAAACTCACCTTTGACAAGCCCAACATAATCCTTGAGAGATTCCACCAAAGATAACCTTTTGAATTAGCCAATTTGGCCTTAAAATGAGAGAGATAGGATGTTTTGAAGTTTTAAAGTAAGTCCGAAATTTATGGACGAACTTAGAGACATAACCGGTATTTTCAGAATTGTCACACTGAAAAATTCAGCAGTTGTAAATCTTTGTTTTAACATCCGAAACTCATCCGGAGCCTCCCAGACACAAACCATATATGCATTTCAATCTTAAAACATGGTACGAACTTTCTCACTCTCTCAAAACACCGAAAAGAGGTCGTCTTGACCCGATTTTGATCGTGGTCAACTCCAGATCCTTAACATAAGTAGTATCTCAACCAATCACCCAAATCACACTCGAACCCCTCAGGCTCGAATATGTGAAGTTTAGTATGTTGAAGGAGGTGAAATGTAAGTCGTGTCCGGAAAGGTTTCCGCTACAATTGAGTTAACGTTTATTTAGTAATATCTTGAAGGGCTGCTATAGGGCCTATTGTATGGTTAACGAAGTGTTATACAAGTGTCAAGAAGGTTCCACAAGGATTAGAAGTCAAACGAGTCGACGAGAATGAAAACCAGATTTTTTTCCAGTTATACGGCCATATGTGCTGACCGTATAGAGGAAACTCCGCCGAAATTTTCCTAGAATCTAAAGGAGATAAGATATAAGCTTGTAATATGTCCTAACGGGAAAAGATGTTGTGCAAAAAGTAATGGCAGGAAGAGATTAAGTTAGGAGTATCATTGACAACTACAAGAGATGAGTTAAATACTATTGAATTGATAGTAATGGTAATTATAAGATCGACATTGATACGATAAAGAGAAATGGTAGACTAAATTAGGGAGACTGGTAGTGCTAAAACACGGCATAGGAGAGGAATGGTAACTCCAATAGAGCGCGATACTGGAGTATTGATTGGATGGATAAGCACGAGTAAGATACGATAAGTCTATTAGCAAAATAAAGTAACAAAGATGACTGAGGTAGGGGTATGAAATACGAAGGGGTATTAGTTGCGCATGAGACTTAGGCCCTGGAAAACAAAGATGACGTTACAAGTGAACTTTGAGCACCGAAGAAGAGGGCAAGTGACATTGCATGGATGGCATGGATAACTAGACATACTACTATTGTGAGCATCCCTATGGGACAAAAGTTGTTAATTGGAGCGGATTTAGACATTGACTCATAACTACCAGATGAGCTAAGTAGAATACATCCTTGTTCGGATTGCTATGTCAGTTGTTACTTGATTACAAAAGCGCAAGATGAGTATGTTAAGACTTCACACATGAATTATCGTAGCTATAAATTATGGGAAACGGCATGAATAAGATGTAGTATAGTAAGGGATATATGAATTCAAGATTTGATGGTGAGGCAACAGATTTGAGAATGGTACAAGTAAAACCCTTAAAGGGGGGAAGCGAGTAAAGAGAATACAAGTGTAGAGATTGAGACGATGGACCCTAAGATATGACAGATATACTCTAAAACAAAGAGTGAGAGTTACGCAGAAATAAGTCTAATAACTAGTAAATGAACGAACACCAATTGAGCAGGCATCTGAGACCGTACTGGAAATCATTTGCGAAGACCTCAAACCACATGGCATTGAGAGCAAATAACTCAAGGGATGTTGTAAAAGATAGCGGTGCTATATTAGAATAGAGGCAAGGGCACTAACGGTAGAGTCGTTGCTAATGATATTGCGATTTATAAGCGACAATTAAGAAAGGGACCTAAGGTTTTCTATAGTAGAACATAAGATATGTTAATCAAGGGAATAATAAAGGAAGGAAGAGAGCATGACGAGATAAGTTACTACAGATAGACAAAAGAGTTTTGGTATGTATGACACCGAGCCTTGTCGTGGCCGGGTATGCGAAAACCACCGAACCTTCAAGGTCGGGTATGCTATGGATATGAATATGGACATGAATATGTATACGGATATGGATATATTTATATGTATAGATATGTATGTACACGAATCACGCAAGAACGGTTATGCAACTTGCAAGTATTTACATGTCGCAAATGAAACCAATTGGGTACTTAAAAAGAGGAATAAGAGGTAAGCAAGAATAGTGTGCTCATGATACTCCGGGTCATTTTAGGAAAGTGACTCACTATATCTCTTGAAAGGATATTTCAGAGGAATCGGGGAAGTATTGCACCCGAGAGTCATTACTAAGAAGAAAACTCAATTTCAACTATTTAAAGGGAATGTTATAGATGGGGCGTGCTAGAGGACTAAAATGATGGCTCCCAAAGGAGGTTCAAGATGAAACGTTGTTGCCCCAGGTATGCAATGCAATACCTTACTTTTAATGCTTTTAGTCGTGTATGGCCATATTGTGTGTTGTGGTGTTGTAGCCCTGAGTGGCAGTGTTATTTTGGACTGTTGTGACAGGATGATAGTGGCATATTTACAGGGGAAACTCTGGCAAAATTTTTATAGGATTCCTGAGAGTCTAACATTCGAGGACGAATGTTTCCAAGGGGGGAAGGATGTTACACCTCGCATTTTCATACGTTGAGTTTCGCCGAATGCTAATTGTCCTAGCCTTGGGAAGTAGGACAAATTTTTCGAGGTCATGGGGATAGATATGTCTATCTTGAGTATATAATGGAGTAAAACCATGTTTAGTAAGCCTCGGGAAGGTTTAAGACTCGTCGGATCATCGGAGTTAAGTTTCAGTGGAAGTTTGGTAAAATGTCACATTATGGCGCACTTTGTGGTGCAACATGCGAGCAGCAAAGCGCACTTTGCGGCCATGCAGTTGTGCAGCAAAGTGTGACAGTGAAATTTGGTGATTTTGCGAGGTCTGCGACATAACATGCAGCTAGCAAAGCATGCTTTGCGCCTAGTAAAGCTTGCAGCATGTTGTGTCGGTCCAGAATTTTCTGGACCACTATAAAGAGACCAAATTCGACCCTAACTCATTATTTTACCATTTTTGGACATAGAAACCTCTAGAAACTCTATCAACAACTCTTCTTATGAGCTAAGACCAAAATCAAGAGCAAATCTAAGAGAAATCAAATATCAAACACCAAGAATCAAGAGACTCAAGTGCAAAGAGGCTCACTAGGGTTAGTGGAAGTCAAGAAAATCACTTGGTATTAGAGTTGGGGTTTTTCTCAAGCGAAGTATCTTCATCCAAAGATCATTCTTCCATTATCTAAGGTGAGTTTTATGATCATTCCATGTTGTTTAAGGTAATAAGAGGTTGAAAGACTTGGATTGTAGAAGGAAATAGAAAATGGGTCATCAATGTAGAAATAGTGACATTTTGAGTAGTAGTTTGGAATGAGTCATTAATATTGATATGTTGTGATTATAAGTATTCTATAAGTGACATTTAGAACAAGGGATAAGTATTATATGTGAGAAAAAGCAATAGTGAACTATGACCATGATCATGGAGGAATTAAAGTGAAATTGTGAAATGTGGATAATGTAGATGAATGATGATTGTTGTTATAATATTGTGAATGTTGTTATGGATGTTTGGGAGTTGATATGTAATATGAGGAAAGTGGTATAAATAAAGGAAATGCTGCCTAATTTTCTCTAACATTAGTAAGTACGTTCACATAATCGATTAGCTAATGTTGTTGCGAATTCTCTTGAAGGTAGAAACGCGAGCATCAAAGGAGAACGATCAAACGATAGAATAGCTAAACGAAAGAGGTATGTAAGGCTAGTCCTTTCTTTCTAAGGCATGACTCCATGGCATGAATTCTCCTACATTTCCATGACTTTCCTACACACCGGAATTTATGAGTCTAAGCCTAAAGATTCTAAATCCCATGATATGATGTTTCTACGAAGCTAATGATCCTTATATGATTCTTATGATATTATTTTCCCTACTTCTCCATGAATTTCCTACATTCCGGAAAACTAAGAGTCTATGTTTATGAATAGCCATATGAATTAAAGATAAGAGATATTATGAATATGATGATGACTATGAGTTGAGCCTAAAAGTTCTAAAGTTCATGATATGCTAATTCCATAAAGTTCTCGCTATGAATACGATATGATGTTTCTGCAATTTAATAACCCTATTTACGGTCCCTTGAGGTTGCTCGTTGTGTTACACTCACCTTAAAATGTTAGTTCCTTCAAGGTGAGATATGATGAATATGATCACTCCATAATGTAATCGGGGGTTCTCGACCTTATGTCACCCCGATCTTGTTATAGATTGTCTATAAGCTCTAATGCGTGTCCTATGACCAATGTTCCGACAGACTTCGAGTCTATGTTTAAAGGGGGTTTCATATGAGATAAAGGTAAGAGATATGCCATAGATATGATATTTTTATGAAGTTCATGCTACGAATGTGATATGATTTTCATAGATTGTCTTTAAATTCAAATGCATGCTCTATGAAGAGTTATGATAAGCTTATGAGATGTAGGTGATGATAAAAGATTCCGTAGTGATGGCAATGATGATGATGAGATATACCGAGCCTTGTTATGGCCGGGTACGGAAGACATGTATGTGATATTGTCGAGCCACTACGTGGCCGAATACGGATATTGTCGAGCCACTACGTGGCCGAATACGGATATTGTCGAGCCACTACGTGGCCGAATACGGATATTGTCGAGCCACTACGTGGCCGAATATGAATAATGTTTAATGTGTATGAGCAGATACGGTACTATGATATGTATATGTATGTGCATTTCGCGACCCTTAAACAAAAGGGTAAAGTAAGCATGATAAACATCTCGAAGAGGTATTTGATCTTTTATTTTATGCTGCCCTTACGTTTACTTATGTTACTACTCATGCTTTACATACTCAGTACATATTTCGTACTGACGTCCTTTTCTTTGGACGCTGTGTTCATGCCCACAGGTAGACACGGAGGTGATCCAGACTCGTAGGAGCTACTAGCAGACTTTGAGAGCACTCCATTACTTCGGAGGTGCTATGTTGAATTGTTATTTTGTGTATATATTTGGGCACGACGGGGTCCTGTCCCGTCTTTATGTTAGTACTCCAGTAGAGGCTCGTAGATACGTATGTGTGGGTAGTATGGTCTCACGATGTCCTTATTGTATGTACATTATTTGATAGCCGAAGGGCTTATGTATATAAGGTAAATACGTTTCAAGTGAAAAATGGTTTTCCTATAATTTGAGTATAAATTAATGAATGAACGCTTGATGTGTACGATGGATAATGGTACGAGCGGTGCTCGGTGGTTAGCCCCGGGTACCCGTCATGGCCCCTAGTCTGGTCGTGAACAGCCGGGGCATAGGAACATCAAAGACTGAAGTACTCCTAGTGCTTCTAAGAGTAGAGTAATATGGAAGCTCGTTTACTTGCTTGTTCGTTCATATTATAAGATCATGCCAAAAATGAAAGAAAGGTTAGCCTTAACATACCTTAGAGTCTACCTAATGTCCGCTGCTTATTTCCCGAGCTTGTAACACTACAACCAAGATAACACGAATTACAATTAGGCCATATACATCCCTTACTACTCATTTTAAGTACGTATGAAACTTAACGGAATTCGGGCAACATTTCCCCTATAATTCTTACTCCAATCCAACTCCCAAATGCTGCATAACACAGAAAACATCATCAACAACAACAGTAACAATATACAACAACATTAAAAAAGTAGAAGTCTCTCCAAAAATCCAATCGAAACAACATTCAAGGCAACCACATCATCAAGCTAGTTTAGGTCTTTCATATCATGTTTTTCTTCACTTTAAACTAAGGAATTCCTCCACAAACAACTTATGTCAATACCTTCATATAAAAATATAATCAAATCCATGCCAAAACATCTCCCAAAACAGCCCCTAATCTTGGTTTGACTCAATTAACTCACCGCTTCCATAGCTATATTTCCTTCACTTTAAATCACTAAAACTCTTGGTAATCAACTTAATAGCAAAGCTAAGAATAGTAGACATACCATAAAGGGGCCGGAATTCTAAGAACCAAACTTCAAATCCGACTCCTAAGATCAACAACTTCAATAGAAACCCTAGGAACAACTTTCCCTTCACTAGCTCAGGTTTTCGGGGCTCGAATCTTACTTGGATGATAAAGAAAGGTTTGGAGAGGATAGATGAGTATTAGGGAGAGTTTAGGGTCTGTTGGTGTGAGTTGAAATGAAAAAAATCACGAAATAGATGCATTTATACATCAGCTGCACCGCCTGAAAATTGACGGGTCGTCGATGTGCATCGACGGATCATCGACACTTTGATGGCCCATAACTCCCAGCGTCGATGTGCGAATTCAGATATGCCAGTTGCGTTGGAAAGTAGACTTATGAATGCATAGTTATGGGTTCCGTAACTCCTTGTATTCTAGGAGATATGCCTCCCCAAAGTTGACCCAAAATTTACGTCCTAATTACGCAAATTTTCCCAAAGTTTCAACAAACTTAATTTCTTCGATTTGCTTAACATCCAACCTTCCCGATACTTACTAAACATGATACCAAGCTCTCATGTATGAAGAATGAGCATGTATAATTCCTTATGACCTTGACGACAACCTTGCCTTGTAAATCTTCGTCAACTTACTCACGACGAAACTTTACGTACAAAAGTACGGGGTGTAACACTGTGCCTTTTGATCAGCCACGAGGTCTCGAACTCGAATACGGGTCTGTATCTGCACTAGAAAAAGTGCAGCATGTGTATGTGAGTACAAACCACTAGTACTCCGTAGGTATCATAGGCCGACAACGAAAGCATAATGCACAAAGAGTATAAAGATTGAAAACAACATTCAATGGATCAATAAAGCCAACATTACTCAGTCTTATTTCTTTAGTCATGTTTCACCCAATTCATCAATAGAGCATGTAATCACATACGGAATACAATGGATCAAAATGAATGAATGCAATCCACTGGCCAAACTCATACATTGTACACACATGCTAGCTGCCATTCCGTCTAGTCATGACCCATGAGGGACTCGCGAGGTCCATATAACTCTCAACTCCATCTGACATTTAACTTTGGACTAGGCGAGAATCATATCATATCATACCATACCTGATCGATTCAACTCTCATCATAATACTTGGAACAATTTCCCTTCGGACTTAAGGAACAACTGTCTTACCTCTTTTCTGGCCTCGTCAGACCATCTCATATCTCATTCATAATCTCTTTCCAATGAATATGTATGTAAATGCACGGATAAGTAGAACTTGTGTGGTAACATATGCCAATAATATCATGAAGTATGGGATGAGAGAATGCACATGAAGGTTACATAATATTAACTTGATATCAATGATGATGCCACTTTTATAACTTATACGAAAACATGGAGTGATGAATGCAAATGAAGCAATGGGTACACGTATCAACCAAAATGGCTATCATAGCCCAAATAAGCAATATCCATACCAACCTAGTGGATTTATCACCACAACCAATACCCGTAGGCCTACCATGCTTTCCCCGTCACAAAATGCTATATTGTATTAATTTCCCAAACAAGTACACCAGTACCCACCCAAATGTTCATCAGAACCACCAATGTGGGACCCCCTTTCACGCCAATACCCCTTTAACATTTGTAAACTATATACGTTCTTCAATTAGATTCTAAAGAGTAAATCATAACCTACCTTGATGCCGAACGGAAGCCATGAACCCTTAAACCTGAGCCTTCCCCTTTCGGAGTGCCTCCTAACGAGCAAAGTCTATCAAGATACGAATTCTACATTAATATACGATTCCAAAGATACCCATAAAGTCATAAAAAGGATTTGAGTCCAAAAGTCAATCAAAACCCTGTCCCAAAACCCGAAGGTAAAAACGGTAATTTAGCATGAATTTGAGTTCAACAAGGTCAAAATAGTGTTGTACGAGATCACACGAATCCAACAATATCCATATTGCTATACTTTAGTCCGGAACCCAAAATAACCAAACCCGAGCCCCAAGAGCAAAGCTGGAAATTAAACTTACATTCTCCTTACCCACAGTCTAATTAGTCTTAATCCTAAATATCATGGGTTTCAAATTGCAAATGATACTTCAATTTCATTGATTTCCCTTTAACCCAAATTATTGAGAAACCATTATTCTACAATCCTAAATCATGATTTCTTGCATGAAATTCCTTCATAATCAATGATATGAATGTAAAAGGGAGGATTAGAACTTACCCACTAGAAGAAACTTGCAAAATTTCTCTAAAACTACCTTAGAGCGAGCTCCCAACCTTCAAATATGTGAATGAATAGACTAAACTTAAAATGGGGATTTATTAGGTTCTGCAGAGCGATCCTCAAATTTCGCACCAATGGCCCACCTTGCGCAGGTGCGGCCCAAAGCTCGCAAAAGCGTGACACCAGAAAACTAAAAAATCAGCCAAGTTCCAAACTTCGATCCAACACCCAAAACTCACTTGGAACCTCCCAGACATAAACCAAATATGCAGACCAGTCCTAAAACATGCCGCGAACCTGCTCGCGCACTCAAAACACTGATCCAACATCATTAAGACACATTTCTCTTCAAAAATACTCTAAGTTTCTAAAAAACCAAAACTTAAGAACCAAACACTCAAAATATTTCCGAACCCATCAAGACACGAACCAACTACTCTACTAAGTCAAAAATCACATCCGGACCTAACAGAATTATCAAATTTTGATTCCAAACACGTTTACCCAAAAGTCAACTATTGGTCAAAGCTTTCCCAAAATCACAACTTAAGAATTTAAAACTTACGTTTTTCACTTCGATACTAATCTGATTGACTCGATAATCATGCTACCCCTCGCCGTAAGTCAAATATGCTAAAGTAATGCTATGAGAAGGGTTGTTTAGGAAAAAATTGGTAAATACTAAAACGACCTAACGGGCGATTATAACAACTAAATAATATCACATCATATTGAGAAATCTACTAGAAGCATCAAATCGTGTAAAACTAGATACTAGGACGTATCACTATAACTCTAGGTACCTCAAAACTTGCCAACTAGCTCTTGCTTGCCCACACAGATGAACTAGACAGTTTAAATGCATACAAGAAACACACATAATATGCTTTTGAGGAACAACGAGCAGAGTAAGAGTTAGAGTCTCACTTCCCTTATAACTAGTACACAAACTCCTCTTAAAGCTTCAATCTTTGCCTAAACAATCTTCAATGACCTTAATCTATTCAAAATCATTAATAACGGGTCCAACTTAGTCTAGGGGAACTATTTCCAAAATTTTAGGATGCCTCGGTGTCAAAGTCAACCCTTGGTCAACTCAAACCCGCCCATCAAGACAACAGTTCAAAACATGAAATTGAATATATGAACACGTTACCCATAAGCTATGGAGTCCAATTCAATAATCAAAATTCAATTTCTATATTGTTAATAAGTCCAATTATTGAATTTTCCATTTCTAGGTTTAAATCTAACTTTTCATTTCTAGCCTTAAATCACAATGATCCTGTGGTTGAAATTCTAAAGACAATCATAAGTTCAATGCTAGGAATCAATACCTCCAATTTAGGGTTGGATCTTCTTCTTTCATGATCCAAATTTTGGAGCTTCTTACTCAGATATCCCAAGTTATCTCCCAAATGTTGCTATTGGAATTTTACGACAGTTTTTATACTCAGGACCTCTTTTACGATCACTTGCATGATCGCGGTCATGTAAGATATATGACCTAGGGTTCACCAGTCGTTCCTCTTTGCATTCATATCCCTGGCCTAAAATTCACGATAAACAACTAGCTCATGTTTCGCGATCGCGACTAGTTAAGTGCGATTGCGAAGAATGCACCTGCACTAGGAAAAACAATTTCAGCCATCAACCAATGGTGCCAAAACACCCTTGAGCCTATCTGGTCCCAACCACAACATGCAAACAAGTCTAAAACATTATATAAACCTATATGATGCCTCAAATCATGAAAAGACACACAAATACTCAAAAAGAGGGGTTGAGTTGTTAAATTTTCCTCCACTAAAATTAACATTCATCGTTCAGCGGATCTAAAATTGTACCTAGGGTCTCAAACAACTCTGGGTCTCAATATCAGATGTCCTATCCCACCTTCTAAGGAGTTTCCTTGATCG
The DNA here is from genome assembly GCF_029784015.1 of Lycium ferocissimum. NCBI lineage: Eukaryota > Viridiplantae > Streptophyta > Magnoliopsida > Solanales > Solanaceae > Lycium > Lycium ferocissimum. Next base: position 48,195,573 of record NC_081346.1, read on the forward strand.
AATGGTTCCTCCATAATACTTTGCCTAAATGAATACTCTTTGAACTCAATTGGCAGACTTGCCAGTCAAAAATAGCTAATGGTGCCTCCCCATACGCCAATTTCTGATCGTGCTAAACTGACTCGTGATCGATGACCTGTACATTATAGCTCGAGTTCGAGAATACATTCAAATCATGAGAACATGAAAAACTGAATGCACCCCTTATTATTTTGTTGCTATCAATATTCTAAAAGAACCAAGTTCTTTCAGTAACTATGCAAGAAGGTAAAAGTGCGAAAAAGTAAACCAATACAAGGATTTTTATGTGGAAAACTCGTTGCTCAAGGGAGGCAAAAACCATGACCTATCTCTTATAGGATTTGCCAACTCTTCATTATAACATGAGAAACTTTTAAGGTTACAATGCCTTGTACACCAAAGGAACTGACTCTAATAGCCCCAACTTCCTCAACAATTCTCCCTAATTGTTGGTACTTCCTCCAACTTTTTCAAAGACTCTACCCAGTCTATGAAGTTCCTTACAACTCAAAACAAACACCTTATAGAATTCATGAATGTACAATTTTGGAACCACATGAATCTAACTATTGCAATTCAAGAATAATATGAATAATATTTGATAGGAACATGTTCTCTTGTTACTGTAGTTAATTCTTCTTCAAGACTCTCTTGCATAGATTTTGTTCTCACTACTAAAAAACTGCTAAAAATCGACGGATCAAAAACCGACGCACTGGGTCGTTTAAAAAAACCGACGGAAAACCGACTCACAGAGTCGGTTTTTTGTATTTTTAATTATTTTAAATTATTTTAATCAGAAAACCGACGGACAACATCGGTTTTTTTTTGGCAGAATTTTGAAAATATAATTCCGCCAAAATAAACCGACGTCCCACGTCGGTTTAATTAAAAAAAAATTAATATAAAACCGACGTCATACGTCGGTTTTATTTAAAAAATATTATAAATAATATACAATTCATTTTGTTTTTAAAAAAAATAATAAATTTTTTTTTTTTGAAGAAACCGACGACGTGTCGGTTTCGTTTTTTTTTTAATTTTTGGGGTCAAAATCCGGTCAAATGTGCGGAAAAAACCGACGTACAGAGTCGGTTTTTCCTATATATTAGCGATAACGGATTCTTTCCCATTTCAGCTATCCCTCTTCAAAATTAAACCCACCCTCCCCAAACCCTAGCCGCCGCCCTCCCCTCCGCCCGACGCCGCTCCCATTTCGCCGCCGCCCAACACCGCCGCCGCGCAGCCTCCTTCCCCCTACCCCAAACCCATTTTGAAGGTTAGTTTCTCTTAAATTAGGTAAGATTAAAATTCTTTTAATATTAGTTTTATTTGTAGATTTTAGGATTAATGCTCGTCTATTTAGCTTTGTTCAACATCATTTGCAATGTTATTAATGTTGAATTTGTGGGGAAAAAAAAGTAAACTTTATTTGCCTAGTTTAATTTACTTGTCATTTTTTTTTTTTGGGTTGAGATTGTGTTATATTTCATATTCTTTGTCAATGTATTTGTGTTAGCTTAGTTATCATTCTTTGTAATATTGTTGATGTTGAATATGTGCAAAAATATATACTTTAATTATTTGACTAGTTTTTTTGTTGTTGTTGGATTGTGCTTTTTGTTAGAAACCCATAAGTTATTAGAATTGTTATTGATCATTCTAAATTAGAATGGATTGAGATTGTGCTTTTCAAAGTTAGAATTGTTAAGTTATAGTATTTCTATAATCTCAATACTAAAATGTAGATTTTATTTCTCTAGATTTACTTTTCAATTTTTAGAATTGGTTGGAATTGTGCTTTTCAAATTAAGTTAGAATTATTAAGTTATGTTAGAATTATTAAGTTATAATATTTCTATAACCTCAAAACTAAAATGTAGATTTTATTTGACTAGATTTACTTTTCAATTTTTAGAATTAAAGTTAGAATCCATAAGTTATTAAAGTTAGAATTGTTATTGAGAATTCAAAGTTAGAATTAGTTGGGATTGTGCTTTTCAAAATTATATTAAAGTTAGAATTTATAAATTATTAAAGTTAAAATTTATAAATTATTAAAGTTAGAATTGTTATTGAGAATCCAAAGTTAGAAATGGTTGGGATTGTTTTCTTAAGTTATATTTTAAGTCGAATTCTTAAGTTATAATATATTTCTATAACCTCAATAATTTGTGGGTATATTTTTGTAGATGGATCGTATGTGGATGTATAATATGAATAATAGTAATCGTGTGGGTGTACATGATGAATTTGTTGAAGGTGTTGATGGGTTTATCAAACATGCAATGACACTTTACCCTTTTCAAAATGAAGGGGTAATTAGGTGTCCTTGTTCTCGTGCCGGTGTATGAAGTATTTGAAACCGGAAGCGGTTAGGGTTCATTTATATAGTCGTGGGTTTAAGCGAAATATTATGTTTGGACCGATCATGGAGAGGCGATGGGGTCAATGGTATATTTTACAATATTGTTGTCGGTGAAAGTAGTGTGTCGCAGGAATATAGTCACGTCCAATATGATAGAGTTAATGATATGGTTAATGATGCGTTTGGCGTACAGTCTGGGTTTGAACCTGAGCAAAATTTTGAGGAAGTGTCGTGTATGAGAAATAGGCCTAACCGTAATGATGAGGGTGGGGTTGATCATAACTACCCACCAATGTCCTTCTTTAATCAACCAGGATGAGGTTCTAAAAATCCTCCAAAACATACCTTGAGTAGTATGGAGATGCAGTCAGCTGTGCACATGTTTTGCTCAATTGCCTGAAATTCAAGTATATATTCGATGAGTGTCAAATTATGTTACTGAATTACATGGGTAACCGATAAGGGTGAAACTAATGAAAATCTTGCATATGTCGAGCATTGCACTTCGTAGAACTTGAGGGCGATGAAGCCATATATTCTAAGTTTTCCCATTGGCGTACGATTTTGTAAGTGTGGAAATTCATTGCATAATTTTAATTAAATGTAGGCTACATAGAAGTTATTGAATTTTAATTTTCCTCCTTATTATATAGGTTTATCATACAGGAGAACATTCTCAATTTGTGAAAGATATAGCTCTTGGACCAGGCAATGAAGTTAGGACAATGAAAAAGTACATTGTTAATGGCTACAAGTTTCAAACCGAAGAAGTTTCTCAATATAAGAAGACGAATAATAGTGGAGTGTGCATTAAAGGCGATGCGATGGTAGCGGTGTAACTCGTTGATTATTACGGTGTCTTGCAAGAGATCATACAACTTAAGTATCCGGTTACCCTAAGAAGAAAGATAACATTATTTCGGTGCAAGTGGTTTGATCCAAGCCAAAGAGGTACAAGGGTGAATCGTCAACATAACATAATTGAAGTCAAACACACAAGACAATACAATCGCTATGATCCCTTTATAATTGCACAAAATGCTAAGTGTCTATTATGCTCCATATCCTTTGCGTAGGGATAAGGCTGATTGGTGGGTGGTTATAAAGACTAAGCCTGTGGGGAGGATTGAGGTCGATAATGCATTAGATGTGGCGTATCAAAATGATGTAACAGTTGTTCATCAAATGGTTGACACAGAGTTAGAAAATAGTTTGGAACATCCTCAACACATATTGGAAGAAGTTGATGAAGATGATGTAACTATCATAGAAAATGTTGAGGAAGAATCGACCGATGGACCTGAAACAAGCGATGAGGAAGAATCATCTGATGAAAATGAAACAAGCGAGGATGAGTGGGAGGATAACTAGTTGCATGTTAGTTTATTCTATACTTGATAATAACACAATTCTATACTTGTTAAATTTTTACCTACGATCAATATATCATTATTGAGTTATTAATTTTATGTATGCATGTCATCGGTGGTAGTGATCAAGGTAGAGGTAGAGGTAGAGGTAGAGATAGAGGTAGAGCCGGAGGTACTAGTAAGAGAAAAGATAAAAGACCTATAGATCCTACGGCTACTAGTAGTCGATCCATTCCGTCCGCTCCGTATACGCCCTACTCCGCCTTCTTTTTTTTTTTTATGCCCGGCTCTTCTATGCGGGGGCCGGTCCGGTCGATGGGTCTTTCAGCCGCACCACCTCGGCCCGACATCATTTACCTATCCTACTTCTATACCTACACCTATGTATTGCCCACCACGTGGCGGATCTCCTAGCACATCGGCCACTTTCTTCTTCTCCTTCTCCTTCTCCAAATGGTACACCTCCAAGTGTATCTAATTTGCGCCTTAGAGATAGCGCTGCCGAGCACCGAGTCACCGCCATCCAACCCGCTCGGACCCATCGTCGTCTCTCCCTGCACCGCTCTCGCTCCCACGCACCTGCACCGGCTCCTATACAGGGACCGATACATCATGGTTTACAGCCGGGAGATAGAGATGCGATAGGTCGGATTTTCATCGTGCCTGAGGGAGTTAGGTAAGATTGTCTTTTATTAAGTTTTCCTAACGTTTTTTTTCATCTTAATCTAATATGCATTATTTTTTTTAATGCACAGGTTCTATCCGGATCACGACACTACAAAAGTCATCTTTGGATGTTGTTCGGAGGCTTTATGGCAATCATTTTTATACTTCATGGACTCGAAATCCCATATGATACTTGACAGTTATGTTTAGAGAGTTTAACGTATGCATCTTATTATACATATTTTATAACTTGAATTTACTTTTATATAAATCATCTAACATTAGCTATTTGATTTGCGAGATGTATTGTACATGGGATCCAATGGACAATGATAGGATTCTTGCAAACTTTGAGAAGAAGGGAGTGCAAGGTTGTCGATTGGTTTTCGAGAGCTAGAAGGTATATGACGATGCCCCAATGGCTAAACGCTGAACGTGGGAGAAACTTAAGGCATATTGGCAAACCCCGAGTTTATCGCCAAGTACGAGCAGCAAAGGCTGCCCGTGCATCCCAGAAGGTGGCTCTTTGCACATTTGCGGGTGCAAGAAGTCAGGGGCACGTGGCTAGGACAATGGTAAGTAATTTTATACTTTTAAAGTTACCTACGATCAATATATCATTATTGAGCTATTAATTTTATGTTTAACTTTTTTTTTTTTTTTTTTTTGCAAAAAAAAGCTACGGGACAGATGCCAACTCGGATCGGAAATATTCCTAAAGACCCATACAAAAAAGAAGAAGCACGAGTCGGATCCGACCTTATGGGTTGAGGACAGGGCTCGTGATTCCTATGTAAGTGATAATTTTATTATTTAAGTAATTATATATAAGTTTAATTATGATAATATTCGTTATATACTAAGTTTCATTTTTTAATATACGGAGAGGCAATATATGGATCATGTGGACCAAAGCATGCCCAAACTCGGCTTCGAGCATCCGAGCCGTCCTCCACCGAAATTAGAGATAGATTTTTGGTGTAGAGAAGTTGGGGGAGTACAAAAAGGGTAGAGCGTACGGTCTAGGCCCAAGGAACAACTTAAGTCGCCTTCGGTCGATTGCGAGGTGAAGGGTCTTCTCGACAAGCCGAGGGAGTTGATGATGTTCGGTCGCAGACTATGGTGGCGCACAAATTGCCGAACTTAATAGGAAATTAGTCAAACCGAGGCAAGAAGAGTTGAGGAAAGTAACACCATGAAAGCGAATATTGAATTGCTAATGGCACAAGTTAAAAGCCACATCGCATGTGGACGTTTTGGTGTGCCCCCTTCTCCCCTCCTCTGACCCAGAAGATGATGATGACGGTGATTTCGTAGCCCGAACACCGGATGATCAGTTGTAGTAGTTTGAATTTAATAATGGACTTATGTTAAAACTAGTTAATGGTACTTTTGGTTGGTCATTTAAATATTTCAGAACTTTGAAGGTTTATTTAGATCGTATTTGATGTGTTTTATTATTACTTAGGATGATTTTATGTGTTGTAGCTCTTTTAGAATTGATTTGGAGCATTTTAATGCTAGTTTTGAGCAAAATTTTTTGTTATTGGTTTCTCGAGCGATTTTGGTACTGGTTTTTGTGTGTGTGTGGTTGCAGAAAATGCATGATTTGCATGCTGAAAATTTTCCAGAAAACCGACGGAAAATCGACTCTGTCCGTCGGTTTTCTGGAAATTAATTTTGCAGATTTTCCAGAAAACCGACTCTGTCCGTCGGTTTTCTGGAATTAATGCTTATATTTTACAAAAAAACCGACTCGTCGTGTCGTTTTATAATTAAAAATAAAAAATTATATAAAAAAACCGACGCAATATGCGTTTTTTCATAAAATATATATTATTTATATATAAGATAAAAAATCCGAATTTAATAAAACCGACCCCGTCCGTCGGTTTTTAAATTTTTTTTTAATTTTTAAAAATATTTGAATAAAACCCGACGGACAACGTAACCGATGTCAGTCCGTCGGTAAAAACCGACGTTGTCCGTCGTTTTTCTGAAAGCGAGGCTATTAAAACCGACGTTAAAATGTCGGTTTCCCGTCGGTTTGGTTAAAAAAACCGACGCTAGACGTCGGTTTTTGTCAACGGTTTTTTCCGTTTTTTTAGTAGTGTCTAATTCTGTTGTCTCTCTTTTTGGTTGTGATTAATTTCCAAGGCATCAATGTTGTTCCTTTTATAGAAGTAGCATAGTCACTTGTAGTTCTCCGAATTCAACCAAGACTTGGTTCAGTTAATTGCAAGAAAGAAATCCTTATTTGAATTAGAACTGACTCACACGTACTACCTCTCTGTCTCTTATTCCAAGCTAATTCCATGTGGTCAATTATGGTTAAGTTTTTAGGTCTTGAACTCCTGTTCCTCGTAGAATTGGATTATACCTTAATACTACTTCTCCAAGGTTTCCTTTTGTGAGTATGGAATAACTTCTTCTTTGTAGACTAAACAGTCTCTAGTTCCTGTCTGAAGGACCTGATTCTCTAAAAAATCTTGCATTTGTGTTGCACCTTCACCAGTTCCTTTTTGAGATATGTTAAGGACCTGATTCTTATACATCTTTGTCCATATTCCTTGTACATAGACTGCCACTTGTACAATGTTTGTCAATCATCAAAACTCCTTAAGATCATAAATTAATATTGGATCCAAGCAACTCAACAAATTCACCCTTTTTGGTGATGACAAGCTCATAGCGGCGTCATACTTCCTCATGTTAGCTCTAGCAGTTTCATCAATCTTCATATGCTCTAAGATCTCCTGAATCAATCACCTTATACTCATACGAATTTGCGTGCTCGGATCTAAATCTACACCAAAAGTAGTGTGAGTACAGAAAGCACGTGTACTCGGCAAGTCTCGTTGACTGACAACGTTGAAGTAGTGAAGAGGTTTCGTTATAGAAAAGTCTTATCTTAGAATTAACAGTATTACTTTATCACAATTACAATCTCAAGAAACAGGATAGCAGGTAAGCCAAAGTAATCAAGTAGGATCAGATTATTTGAAGTCAAGTAGGTAAAATGCAATGCAATGTAATGGCCATATACCTTCCAGAGAAAATTTACAATCGAGCATGCATCAATCCGCCCGGAAACATTTCCCATTAGGGAACTAGCCTCTTTCAGCTGAAATAACATCACTCCAACCTGAATCAGATCTATGAAGATCCCATGGAGACATAATTGCATGAACCATCACAATGAATGAGTATGGATGTCCACACAAAGCATGAATATTATATGCAACTCAGCTATAACCATATCCTATTCAGAAATACATAAAGCAACTAGATTATCACAAGTGTATGAGATTATTAGGAGTTATATATGCACATAAATAGTAAAATTAAGAGAACTATATATCAGGTAGTACATTAAATGCTTTAGCATATGTGGATTACAACCATCAAGCTTGTATATCAACAAAGTAACCATAACATGGCACCGATATCCATGTCAATATCCATCACATCATGAATATGAGACCTCCTCTTTCACCCTTAGCCCTTATCACTATTTAATTATCGGAAACATCCTCTAAAATGGAGTCTAGAAAAGTCTTAACTTACCTCAAAGCCAAGAAAACAAACTCACAAAGTTGACTTTCTCTTCCTGAGCAACCCCGATTGCTTCAAATCTATCAAATATATAATTTACATGAGTATATGAGTCCGTAGATACCCATATTGATATATGAATAACTCGATCGAAAAGTCAACCCAAAAGTCGGCCCCGAGGTCAAAACTGGAATCTTATTGGAAAGTCAAATTACGAATAACCCAAAGGCTTTAAATCTAGAAAATCACTCAATTCTACCGTTGAATCAATTCCTAAATTGATTTTCACTCTCTTAACATTAGGCTCAAAGCCCCAATATCATCCACTGAAAACATAAATTAAACGCTATTAAATAACGGCAATCATGGGAAAATATTAAAAGAGAGATTTGAATCTTACCCCTCTTAAAAACGAGCTGGTAGCCACCAAAATTACCTGAATCCAAGGTCTAGATCAACCCTTTCCTTATTTCAACTTAAGAACTTTGAAGTTTTAGATTTTCTTCTCTGATACTCACCCGATTGCCTTGGAAATCATATCACCTATCCCCGTAAGTCATAAACACCATTTTCAAGCTACGGGAAGGGTCATTTAGGGAAAAAGAGTCCTAGTGCTTAAAATGACCGAACGAGTCATTACAAGACTGAATCTCACCAATCTTTTTCATTCCCTTTTTACAAGTATCTTTGAAGTCTGAAGTACTAATTTGAGTATTGTGTTTTCATATTTTATCCTAAGAACTTGGTTCATAAGAAGTTTTTTTCATTTTCAAGATCAACTTTCATTAATTTAAAACCTTTATTTTCAAATTTTAAACTTGATAGATTATTAATTAACTAATCATTTCCAACACTCAATCTATCAACTTCGTTCATCAATATAACATGATTGACATGAGTTTTTTCTTAGATAATGCATGATGACCATCCTTGAGTTTAGATATGTATACCTCATCAACATCTGCTTCATATTCTGAGTCGCTCATTGCCATCATCGCAAGATACTTTTTTTTATGCTTGTTATCTACTAGAACCATCAGTAACTTGATTCCACCGTTGATCTTGTCTTCAATATCTTCACCTCCACTATCATCCCATGAAACCAGGAAAACCAGCCGAACAGCTTCATTAGCTGTCTTTCTTTTACTTTTATTGCAATCAAGAATCCATTCCTTTTGTTTTTCTTTTATTTCTCTTTCCGTTCATACTTGTCTCCATTTGGCTTCCTATAGTGAGCAGTCTCTCACTAAGTGGTCCATTCTCTGACATTTAACACCCACTAAAGTTTCATGTCATGGCCCAAATCTTCTAGGCCATGCTGATACCCGACTATCTCAAGTTCGGTGAACTAAGACACTTGGTAACCCCATTGTTATATGCGGAAATAAAAGCAATAAATTCTAACAAGTGAAATATCATAAATAGAAAAAGTGAATTACAACGGAAAACAAAGACCAAGTACATAATTAAAAGCCTAGGAACTTGCGTTGCATTCTCACAAGAAAGACTAAATAAAAAAGGTACGAAAGTGTCAACGGGTGCAAAGTTAGACAATGAGAAAACAATAACATAAATGTAGATAAGACGCTATAGCCACTGCGGTAGAAGGCAAGTGGCTCACCAATTAGCTAGATCCTCAAGAAGGAACTCAGTCACAAAATTCGTTGGTACTGAATCTAAACATGCACAAAAAGTGCAGCCAGTATAGTCTAAGTACAAAAGTCAACATATACCTAGAAAGTCTCATTGAGTGCTCTCGATAAGGTAGTGGAGAGCATTATTTAAAAAGACACCTTACGTTTAACGTGTGCAGTTTATATAGAGATATAAGGGACATGAACAAATAACAAAAATATACATGTAAATGACAGTTAACATCACTGAAGCCTTTGTTGTAAAGTGCAAACTAGCAAAACGGACAGGTTCAATACAAAAAATAAATCAAAGCAAGTACAATAGTCAAGGAAGAATAGTAAAGGTGAAATCTTTATCACACAATTCACTTCTCGAGTCAGTTGGCCAACTCTTTCATAACCGGTGTACATGCATATCTGTCACGACCCAACCGGAGGGCCATGACGGGTACCCGGTGCTAACCCACCCGGACACCTTTTATCGTACGTTCACATTTACATCTAGGTGAGCCACATAGCTTAATCATACTTTCTATCCATCATTCATACTAATCTCATTGGGCAATAATACATTTATATCACCATCAACAACTATTCCTATATCAATGTACATAAGCCGACGAGGCTATCAAAATGATATACAAAATATAAGCCGACAAGGCTAAAGACATCTAACCATACATAACTGTCTACGAGCCTCTAAGAAGAGTAGGTGACATCATATAGGCGGGACAGGACCCCGCCGTGCCCATGTATGTACACAAAAGAATAATACCAAAAGCTGTAGCTCCAGATGAAATGGAGCTCCTCTATGTAGTCCCTGAGTAAGAAAGCTATGGATCAAGCCTTTCTCCCTGGCTACCTGCGTGCATGACGCAGTGTCCACAAATAAAAGTACGTCAGTACAAATAATGTACTGAGTATGTAAAGCATAATCAACATCATAGTAAGAGCATAAGAAACAGCATAAGAAATAACATAAGATGGGAGAATCGGGAGATAGTAGGGCCATCATCATAATCACTTACTTGTCTTTCATAGGGACCTTCCGTTTCTATGGCGTGCTCGTGTACATACATATATACATATACCTATATCCATATCCGTATCCGTATTCGTATCGGTATTCATATCCATATTCATATTCATAGCATACCCGACCATGAAGGTTCAGTGTTTCACATACCCGACCATGACAAGGCTCGGTGATTATACATACCTGGCCCTGCCAAGGCTTAGTGTTATCCGTACCCAACAGCAGTGGTGTGCGCGCAATAGATATCATACCTGGCCACATAAGCTCAGTGTTACATAGTAGTCATACATACTTGGACACGTTTACCTAAGAGCCCATAAGCATCGTCAACATCATTACTATCATCGTTTCGTTACATCTATCCTTAGAGGATCAATCATCATATAAGGAAATTAATAGAATCATAAAATTATCGAGAATCATGAGCTTTAATAGCTTTAGAGATAGAATCATTTGACATAAATGAGCTCAAGAGAAAATTAGATTATCATGGATGGTTCTACATGCTCCTTGACTCTAAAGCAATGGTTCATGAGAAGGAGGTTCATCAATTCTACAGAAGTTTCAAGATAGTTAATGGTGACATAGTGGTAACCACTATAAAGGTGAAGGAAATCAGGTTCACAATTGAAGACTTAGGGGACATTCTCAATGTGCCCTATGTAGGAGATGACGAGTATATCAAGAAGAAGTAGGTTGAATATGGGCCTGAAAAGAGAAAATTCTATTTGACTACTTAGTTTGGATAGGGGAGAGATGCCGAGCAGCATAAAAAGGCGCTTAAGGGTGAAATGGCTCCTACTCCAGACTCCTATTTGAGCTAGTGAATAAGTGCATCCTGCCCAGATCAGAATGAGGCAAACTACATGGACATAATTGTGATGGATGTGCTTGACAAAGAAGAGCTGGTGAATTTGCCTGCTTTTTATGATCAAACACATGGTTAAGGCTACAGAGGGAGCAGATTCCTTGCCATATGAATTTTGGCTGACCAAGATATTCATTCATTTTGAAGTTCCTCTAAGCGCTGGGAAGAAAGAAGGGAAGAAGGAGATATTTACTGGGCTACTCTAGAAGAGTGTGACCTTCTTCCCAAGAGAACAGGTTCTAAGAGCAACAGTGTGATCACAAACCAGCTGGAAAATCTTGCAAAATCAAGAGAGGCAAAGAAAAAACCAAAGACAGGGAATGAATCCTTAAGAGCTGAGAATGCAAGATTGACAGCTAAGATTTTGGTAGAGCAAAAGGCTTCAATTGAGGAATTGAACATTTCATAACCCACTTTCCATCCTCATCCTACACTAGCAAAGAACCTGCTTCCTAGTTTTAGTTCCTTTCGTGTCCTGTCAAGTCCCTATTTAATTCATGAAAAAGATTTTGTTATTATCTCTTTTTGGGTCGTAGTGTTGGCAGTTATTGGCATATTTATGTAAATGTATCTTTGAAAAGAGTTTTTATGGCTCTGTTGATGCATTAAATTTCTCCTTGGTATTAATTGTTGTTTATGCGATAATCCATATCGGTGCTTACACTTGATTTATGCTATTGGTAATTGTGTAATCCTTACACTGAAGAACAATTGGTAAATACACTCATTTTTTGATAATGCCGGAAGGGAATAAATAAATATAGCAGTTCATACACTAATTTGCACAGATTTAACAATTTCAAGAAAAAGGGCAAGTAAAGAAAGAGATCTAAATAAACTGGTCCTAAAGAAGAAAATTGCACAGATTTGAAATTGTTGTGAATATAAAACCACCTGGCCTTATGCTTTCACTGAAGAGATGTGTAACGACCTGTTTGATCGTTATAGTTCTTTTGGTGTTTTCGCCCGTTCCCGAGCATTGATTAGCTCGTTTTTGACCCGAGGGGACCGCTGATATGCTTCCCAGGGTGCCTAGACCAAATTTGGGCAACTTTGGTAAAAATATGGGCTTTAAGTGAAAAGGGTTGACCCGAAGTTGACTTTTGGGCAAACGGACCTTTTTCGAAGTTTCGGCAATTTCGAGAGGTTCGGATGGTCGTTTAGAACCTGTATGTGTATTTGGTTCGGTACCCAATGCATTTGGATGCATTTCGGAACATAGGATGGGAGATTAGAATTAGGCATCGGGGGTTGACTCGGTCAACGAGGCCTCCGTTGGAAATTCTGAGACCACGAGCGCGTTCGCAGCGTATTTTTGTATGGGTTTAGGTGGTCGGGTTATGAGCAAATGGCCTCGGGACTAACTCGGGATTTCAATGGGAGACTTAGGAATTTTGGGGATTTCTGGTATCTGGTGCTCACAACAGCGGCACCAGAGCCGCCCCAGTGGCACCGCTATGGCGGTGTGATGACCGTTGGGGCGGCCATATGTGATGTTGGCCGAACCGCTGTGGCGGTAACTTAGCCGCCGTAGCGGCATTTCAACCGCTGTGGCGGTGACGGGCAGTTATGTTTCATTAAATATGTCTTAAATAAGTCTTAGACCCTCATTATTTCATATCTCGATAATATGCCTAGAGAAACTGTTCTTGGACATAAATTGAAGAAATTCTTGGAGGTAAACTTTGCCTAATCCTTTACTCTTCCTTAATCACAATCATTCCGGGATTCTTCCTTCCCTTTAACATTTCCCTAGAGATGGAATTTAGAGGGTTTTGGGAAACTTTTCCTTAGGGTCATGTATGATAAATTGATGATGTTAATGCTAAAATTTGATGAATCTAAGCTTATTAAGCATTTATCTCCCACTTTTAACATTGAATTTTGGATTTGGAGACTTAGGGTTTATACCCAATTTGGGCGTTTTTACTTGAAATGAGATTTAGACCAATTCTTGAGTTAAATCAACAATTAATGGTTGGGTTATGATTCCCTAGTACCTAATTTGGTATTTTGCCAAAGAAATTTCTCGTTTTGCCTTTGTGGGCCCGTTTTTCCAATTTCTAGGGTTAAAATAGACCTAGTTAATATCATAGCAATATTAGTATCATTCTTCATGATTTCTAATATAGAATTCGATTATGCTTAGACTACTTTGGTTCTGAGCTTCAGAGAAAGGGCAAGGCAAAAGAGTGACTTGTTGGTGTTGCGGTTCGGCAGTCCAGGTAGGTTATGGCTTACCTTTAGTGAGACTTCGTATAGTGAATAACATATTTAGATTATAATGTCGGAGATAGTATGTGAAACTTCGGGTATGAAGTTGGGATGGATATTGCCTTAGGTTGGGCCCTGATGTGTGTTGAGACTAGCCACCCTGTTATGTGTGCTTGATTATTCCATTTTGATGGTTGATGCCACGTGTAGTTGGTAGATATCGAGTTCTGTCTTATCGTCGAACATACCTGTGGTTGGTATTTGTACTTGGCTATATTGGTGGCGTACCTACTATTGGTACTTGATTTATTGATATATGTTGGCATACCCACTGTTGATATTATGATGTGATACTTGTTGACGTACCCCGTTGTGGTACTTGTGATATTGAACTTGATCGATTTACATATGCATTACACGCATTATCTCATATTCATGCATGGCCGATACCCGGTGATGATTCGGTATCGTTGATTGAGTGAAACTGATATTTGATAAACTCTTTTACCTGAGTGATTGTAAAAAGGCCGATGTCCGAAGATCCATGCCGGAATCGTTGATTATATGAAACTGATATTTTGATGAACTCTTTTACTTGAGTGATTGTGAGAAGGCTGATGTCCGAGGTTCAATTTCGGAATCGTTAATTGTGTGAAACTGATATTTGACAGACTATTTTACTTGAGTGACTGTGAAATGGCCGATAGCCGATGAGCTATTCCGGCATCGTTATTGCATGACCAATTCCGGTGTTATTCCGGAATCGTTGTTAGTGCATGGACTCCGCGGGTCTCCCAGGGTGGTGCCGGTGAGACTCCCCCTGTGAGCAATTAGCTAGAGTCTCGTCTGTCTGTTGGGCAAAGATCCGGGACGGGTGGCACTTAGACTTCGCGAGTCACGCTGGGTTGTGCGATCGAGACGTCGATATTTCTGTCTGGAGTACATGTGTACACCTCATTTGCATGGCATGGCATTGCATTCATATCATTATTGTATTGCATTGCATTATGACTTGATTGAGATGTTGTGATGATTGGATTGTGATGATTCTGTTATGATGATGGATAGTGATGATTCTATTGTGGTGATTGGATTGGATCGGGTACATTCGGACTTGATAGATTTGGGTTTAGATGCTTTACGTAGGCAATGATGGATATCTGCTTGTGATTATATTGACTTATACTTGCTAGATTCCTTGTTTATCCGCTTTATCTTCTGAATTGTGTTAACTATACCTAGTCGGCTGATGATGCCTACCATTACTGTTGATTGTATGGACCTGCACTTGCTGCATTCTTTTATGAATGTAGAGTACCAGGTTGGATCTACTTATCTGACCCGTGGCTGATCGACTCTTGCCTTCCACTCGAGTTTTCCAGGGTGAGCATGGCGTCCGTTGATCTTGAAGACTCTCTTATTACTTATGTCTTGCTTTCTATTCTGAGACATGATTTGAGACTACTTATGTATTATTATTCAGACTTTTAGTATTGAATTTAGATGCTCTTGTATGACCAGGCTAGATACTAGGGTGGATTTCATTTACTTCCGCATTTGTTGATATTATATTATATGATATTTGTGAGACTTACGTTATTTTACTTTCTTTCGCTATTTTCTATTAATTGTAAATGTTGAGTTAAGGGTTCGCCTACCGAGGTGGGAAAGGTAGGTGCCCGCACGACTCAGTGAAAATGGATCGTGACAAGATGTTTTGAAAAAGACATATAGATCTGATTTGGTTCTTACATCGAGCCATCTAGAGGGTTGCAATTAATGGATGGTAAGGCCCTACAGACTTAAGTGAGATCACATCTGACTATATAAGTCAGCTGGATCAACATGGAGCTAATTCTTAGGGGGAAGATTGTAAACATAGAAGTTATTCCTTAGGGGGAAGATGCACATAAAGAGCACAGAAATAATTATGAAGCTGGTAAAGTGCACATGAAGAAGTATGAAGCTGCCATGGGTTTGTCATCATCAAAAAGGTAGAATTTGTTGAGCTACTTTGTTTTGAATCTTAATTCAAGATCTTATGATGTTTTTATGATTGACAAATAATGTACAAGTGACAATCAGTGTTCAAGAAGGATCGATAAATATGTACAAAAAAGAACTGGCGAAGCTAGCAACAAGGAAGGAGAATTGCTAGAAAAAAAACCAGGTCCTTCAGACAAGAATTATAGATTGCTTGGTCTATGTGGAAGAGGTAGTTCCACACGCACAAAAGGAAAACTTAGAGAATTGGGATTAAGGCTTAATCCAATTCTACAAGGAACACAAGTTTAAGACATGGAAACATTACCATAATTGAACACATGAAATTATCTTGAAAATAGGAGAAGAAAGCCGACACAAGATTCAAAACCAAGCCAAACAAGGTTTGGTTTCTTGGATTCTTGAATCAAGTCTTGGTTGGATTTGGAGAAGTACAAGCGGCAATTCTACTCCTATATAAAGCATTGCGTTGATGCTTTTTGAGACTATGACAAAAGAGAGAGAATATAGAGATATCTATACGAGAGTCTACAAGAAGAGAGACAATCAATCCCAACAAAGAAGAGCATTTTCCTATCAAGTTATATTTGTATAGTTCTTGAGTTGTAATAGTTATATTCTTCTGGTCCTTAACTGTACACTTTTACATTCGTAGATTTGTATTAGGTGTTACTTTTTTGTTGTAAAGGGCATCACAGACTGGGTAGAGACTTTGAAGAAGGGTGTCAATAATTAATGAAGTATTGTTGAGGATTCAGGATAGGTGCTGCAATGGTCAGTTTCTTAGGTGTACAAGTAGAGCTGTAACCTTAAAATTTCTCGAGTTATAGTGGAGAGTTTGGGCAGATCCTATTAGAGATAGGTCATGCTTGTTGCCTCCCTTGAGCAAGGAGTTCTTCACGTAAAAATCTGTGTGTTGACGCAATCTCCTTCTTGCATAGTTGCTGAAGAACCCGGTTCATCAGTACATAGATGGAAGGACAAACTATCAATGTGTCATGGCACTATCGCAGATATATAGTATGTACATTATGTATACTTTCATTGTTTGTATTCATGAGTTGAGTTCAGTTGCTTTATTTATATTTCATATCTATACTTGTACTACTATGATGAGATGCTTGTATTCACTACCAGCAATTTTTAAAGACTTTCACTAGGGGTAGACTAGGAGAGCGAGTCGATAATCTTACTGGGTCGTTTAGACTCACAGTTACTGCGTATACACAGGTCCAATAGGCGGAGATCCAGCTGTTGATCGGTGATTCCAGCCTGATATATATGCCAGTCCTATTTGGTTGAGGTGAGCCACCACTAATCCGTGGAGGCAGCTTTAGCTCCCATCCTTTATTTTTAGTCTATATTTCCTTCTCTGTCAAGTTGTGTCTCGAATTAGCTGTACTCATAGTAGCGCTCCATGATTTAGTCTCTTGTTGGGTTGTATGGGATCTTTCACACTTATTCTAGTATTACGTTTTCGCACTTTTATTCTATATGAGACAATGTTAGTAGTATTCTCTCTGTTTTTATTCTTGATTTGAGCATGCTTTAGCTTAGAAGGTTCACCTTAATGGGTAGTGACCTGTTGGGTGTCCGGTCGCGGCTTAAATCCAGATTTAATTAAAATCAAGCTTTTTTAAAAAAAAAAAATTGGAATATATAAAGAGAAACAAACTAAACTATGCCTTACTCTGTTAAGTGAAAAAATAAATTTGATATGGTGACTAGTATAGATGATAGTAGACATTCTACTTTTCATTTGCTTCTGATAAATGTGTTGGCATTCTTCTTCAAAGCGGTAACGTTATGATAAATATGCTGGCATCATGTAATAAATTAATTGAAAATTAATTGAGGAGAAAATATACACTTTTCTTGTGGTAGCTATTACAAAAAGAATCCTGCTCATTATAACACCCTACTCACGAACTGATCATGTTAATAAAAAATACAAAATGAAACGTCAAACTGTGTTACTCTCTCTATACCTCTCCCTCCTTAATACCCTTAATTTTCTTAGACATAGAAAAAAGTTGGATTTACACTGGGATAAGTTAAGGTATTGCTAATGTGAGACATAATATAACTAAATAAATAAAAATGTGTTCTTCTGACAACTGGTCACACACTTCAATAAGATGTCAGAGCAGACAGTCCACGCGCCCATACACATACTTTAAGGTACTAGATTGGTTCCAACATCATCCTTGTCTGAAGATGCATTAGTCAGCTCTTCTGCCCTTCTAGCCTGAAGTTTCCAATCTGTTTGCATTAATGTATACACCATCATGCATAGACAAGAAAATTGAGCTGCCACTAGGCCTAACCATAATCCCCTAAAGCCAATTTTGAGTTTGAAAGCAAATACACAAGCACATGGTAATCCAACTAGGTAAAATGCTGCTAAATTTATCCTTACACCCATGGTTGGTCTTGCAGAACCAGTTAGCACACCACATGCTGCTGTTTGAGGAGCGTTTCCGATCTCGGCTAATCCAAGGATCGGAAGTGCTGCTGATATTAATGCAAGTATTTGTGGCTCATTCGTGTACAATTTCCCCCATACTGATTTCATCCCTATGGTCACACCGAATGCAGTGAATCCAAAAGCCAGTGCCATGAAGATACCGATAAGGGCTGCTAATTTAGCACGGTCCGGGTTACCAGCCCCTAATTCATTACCAACACGTTGGGATATACTCAAGCTTAGTGAAAATGGGAAGACATAAATTGTCCCTGTTGTTTGTATCAATATTCCCATAGCTGCTACACAAGAATCAGGGTTGTTTAATAAGCCACTCAAGAATAGAACAATCTCATACCACCACCATTCCAAGCATACGGAAAATAGGCTTGGCAAAGCTAAACTCAGCAGTGGACGCCACCCTTGTAATGTTGAGATAATTGAAGCACCAGCCCATGGTTTAATTGCCACTTTGGACATAACCAAGTAAAGCAGTAAACCAATATTCATGTTGAGTGAGTACAAAACTGAGGCCAAGGCAATACCTTTGACATTCAAATTAAGGTATGTTACAAGAAGATAGGTTATTGGAAGGTGCAAAACTGTTGCACATGTAGCTACTAAAGTAGCCGGTGTATTTATGCATTGTGTCCTTAAAAAGGCTCTCAGAGGATTCAAATGAGCGCTAGCAAGTAACTCTGGAATGGAGAAAATTAAGTAACCTTTAGCAACTTTAGTAATTACTCGATCTTGGCCTAGTCTAAGGAAAACGGGTTCCACATTTAGCCATAGAAAAGTGATTGGAACTGTAACAGCTAAGAGAAGCAAAAACATTTTGATGTATGTTTGGGTGAGAACTGACCATCTTTTGGCACCATAAGCTTGGGAACAAATGGGCTCCATACCCATACAAAGCCCTTTCATTACAGAAAAGCCTGTTACATTTGCAAACCCAATTGCTAGTGAGCCTCCAGCTAATTCTGTCTTACCCATATGGCCCAAGAAAAGCATAGATATAATGTTCTTTGAAAACAAAAGTAATGTTGTTAAGGCAACTGGACATGCAATTTTTCCAAGTAAAAGTAGTTCTCCACTCACCTGCATTTTCAAGATATATACTCCATAATCAGCTAGCAATCCGGTATTAGAAAAAGAGTTCAAGTTTCTATGCAATCACGGTCTAAAAAATAATTACACAATGAGATCACGTCTTGGTAAAAATGGTAACTAATTATCACATGTTAAACTACACAAATAACAGAAAAAGAAAAAAAAATTACACTAACTTAAATCCAATGAAGAATACACTAAATAGAAGGAAAAAATTACTTAAAGATAATCACAATTTAGATATATATTGCAATTTTACATACTCAGTGATTGCCACTGATCATGGTGCATGTCACAAAGCTAAATATACAATTATATAATATTATAAGTTCGAATATTTAGATTCAGTTCTACTTCCTTTTTCCGGTTCTTTAAACAAGGACGGAAAAAGAATAGTTGAGGAAAACCGTGCATAAACCTGAACATGGATGCACATAAGCAAGTGCGCACATATAAATGCCATCCTTTCTGTTTCTCTTATTTGATTTATATATATAATAACTTTTCTTTTTGAATAGTCTAAGGACATAAAAGATTTAGACCTAATAGAGGATTAAAAACTTGAAAAAAAGAAGAGATAGAAGAAAAAAGTCACTGACTTTTTTCATTTGATACACTTAATTATCAGCTGGTGAAAAGTTAGATTCCACCAAGACTCGTGTAGTTTAATGTCGCTACACTCATTACCCCGTATGGGTGTATCTAAGTTGTTTAATAAGGCACTGTAAATTTCAATTTTGAAAGGAAGGCTTTAGGGGACCATTTACATTAGCATTAAGGAAAAGAAGTTGGTGTTTGATAATATAATACTAGTAAGTACTGTGAGTTCCATTATTTTTGCTTGTACTAACTAGCTAGTTCAACATGCTATATTATAATGAATTAATCTCTAACACTGAATTATTTAGAGGCAGCAGAGTCTCAATAGGTCTATTTCTCAGTTAGTAGCTTGTTAAAATAATGTACTTCAAGCTAGCCAGACAAACTAGCCAATGATATTTAGGTTCTTTAAAAAGAAATTACCTTCTTGGCTATCTCATAATCCAAAAGAGGAAGAAAGAAAAAAAATTGTCCCCTTGTCACTTACGCTCACATCATTAGTGGATTATCTTTAGCATAAAAAACACAAAACACATATAAAGGGTGCATCCAATAAAACTTCCCTATAATTGACAATTACCTAATCGTTAAATGAATCTTGAGATAGTATGACAACAATTACATATTGTTCAGAGTACTATTCAATAAATAAAAGTGTACACTCTCTAACAGCTTAAGCTTTTAAATGAGATGGTCACATATTTTAATATGGTATCAGAGCAGATAGAGGTCTTGATATTGAATTTCACCGCCATCCATCATCAAAAAAGAATTTCGCCATGTTTGGCAATGAAAAAAAGTATCACGTCCACACGTGAAAGAAAAAAAAAATCAGGTCTACAATTTAAGCTTGACAGTGTCACACAACAAACGTAATAAAAAAGCTTTTAGCAAATTGCGTAGATTCTCAAAATAAAGATTGGGCTAAAAATAAGAGGATGTAGCTTTTTGACGCACTATAAAGAAACATTGAATATCAAGATTCAAGACGAACAAAGAGAAAAGTACTTATTAAAGATCTCTAATTAACAAAATTCTACGTAAGTAGAAGGCCGGAAAGATTGAGTTGAAACGTACATGTACATTTGATGAATAAATAAAAAGAAAAAGAGAGTTACGGGTGAAACCATTTTTTCTTGCATGTATGTTACTCTCATGCATATACACCCATGCATGCATAAAACAAAAAACTAAAATTAATTTGTAAAAATTAAAAGAAAGCACAAAATTCGAATATGTACAGAAGCACCTTTAAGTTTGACTAATAGTGTATGATAAAGGAAGTAGTATCTTCAAAGTAAACTTGGAAGGAAAGGAAAAACAAAGAATAATACAGCTACCACCTTATGTACAAAGCGATTATAATTATGCTTTATTGTACTAAATTCCTAGCTTCCGGTCAATTAAAATTGATAAACCAGAAGAAAAGAAAAAACGTAGATAAATAGGTAGTTTACCACTGAACTCTATAGTTACAGCATATATCTCCAGTTGGACAGAAAAATAAAAAGGCAACTGCTCGTGCTTCTCTGTGTGGCATTGTTTAAAAAAAAAAAAAAAAAAAACAAACAAACAAATGAAGCAAATGGAGTTATGTAGCTTTTTAACATAATGTTACGTGCGTGCTTTCATGTGTCTGCCTGTGCCTTATGTCTTTTATCTTTTCCTTGTCTATGTGTATCTGACTGTGCTGTTGAAAAAGAAAAAATAAAAAAAAATAAAAAAAAGAATCCCTAACTCAAACCCGAATAACTATGCGTGAATAACATACCAACAAAGTCCAATGATAAAAAATACAAAAACAATGATGAGTTTGACTCTAATATCATGCAAAGAAAAATGGACATAAAAAAAGAGAGAGCGATAAAGAAGTACCTCACTCATTGGAACTCGTCGGAAAAGTTGAAGAGTACTACTATGGGAGGAATATGAGGGAACATATTCTTCCTCTCTTTGTTTTACCGTTTGTTCAATGGTGGAAGCCATTTCATCACTTGTTATACTTATAATATCATCACTTTCTTCTCGAGATTCATTCATGGTGCACATGACTAGCAATATATCTGAATCAATGGTGGCCACCCTTATTAGGCTATAACAAGAAAATATCTTCTTCTTTTTTTTTTATTTTTTTTTTAAGGATAGATCAGGACAAAATGGCTCGTGGAAAGAGGAGAAATGAGATTTAACAAGTAGAAAGACAAACTATAAAACACCCTTAAAAGAAGAGCTAGACCAATGAAAGCTTCTTCTGTTTTTACGTTTGTTTTCAATTGACTAATAATTTTCTGAATAAATAAGAACAAGAAGAGAAGAAGTTATATGGAAAATGCAGTATGGAACTGGGAATATATATACATACACATTCCTGGCCTCGTCCTTATTTATATACTAAAGTTTGTGAGAAATATTATCTTCAGCTCTTGCAAGTGTCCTTTACAATGGCTGCAGGGTAGCCAAGAAATGATATACTAGGGACAGGTAACTATATTAAAATTTTCTTGTAGTCGTACAACATTATGCGTATTAAGTAAAAAGTAGTCTAATTAAATGTACTAAAGATCCACTAATTGAGTGCATTCTTAACTTGGACTCTGGCTTAGCTGTAGGATTAATCTACAATCCCATTTATATAAGCACTAAATACATCTTCTCCTAAAGCTTTTTTATTATCCCTTGCTGTCCCACTTTAAGTCTGCATCATCATCTTTTCGACAACCATAAACATTCGTCATTATTTTGCTCTTATCAGGAACGAAACCTTATAGCTGGTTCACATCAATATTCTTCATCTATTGTTTTTTCCATTTTTTGCTGTTGGTAGAGAGAGATGTAAATTCATCCCCCATCGATTGTGTAAAGTCTTCCAAAGAGCTTTACGATGTTCTGACCACTGACCCACTCCGTCCATAGTCATAAGATTTTGGTTTGAATGTTCAAGTATTTCCATCGAGCCATTAAATTGTGCAAGACCCACTCATTGGCCATGAACCTAAATCAACAACAACAATATTTTCATAATTAAGGGGTTTGGAAAGGGTAGGTTTTCAGATAGGCCTTCGGCTCAAGAAACATTTCAGAACAAGTTCGAAAGAAATGCACGAGTCAAAAGCTATAATCAAAATATAAAGAAAGAAAGAAAATACAGTAAAGACAACTAGAGTGAAAAATATATATAATCGCAAAATAATTATAAGAGAGACAGAAAAGCTATAATGGAAATATGAGGACAGAAAGAAAGTACTAGTAAAGACAACCAAAGTAAAAGAAGCACAATCGCAAAATAAGAAGAGAGACAGAAAGTACTGAGAAGACATAAAACCCTCGACTACCAATTAACTAGTCGTCTATCCTAATCCTCGACTTTCATACTCTCCTATATATAGAGTCATGTCCCTGGTGAGCTGAAGTTATGCCATGTCTTGTCTAACCCTCTCTCCCTAATTCTTCCTCGGTCTACCTCTACCTTCTCTCAAACCTATCACCGCCAACTTCTCACATCTCCTCATTAGGGTATGTGTGCTCCTCCTCTTCACATGCCCAAACCATTTCAGCCTCGCTTCTCGCATTTCGTCCACCATGGAGGCTGCTCCCACCTTGCCCTTATATCTTTATTTCTAATATTGTCTCTCCTGGTATGCCCAAACATCCATCTTAACATCCTCATCTCTGCGACCTTCATCTTCTGAACGTGCGAGGTCTTGACTGGCCAAGACTCCACCCCGTACAACATAGTTGGTCTAACAACTACTCTATAAAACTTACCTTTAAGTCTCAGTGACACGTTTTTATGAAATAGGACACCTGATGCGAGCCTCCACTTCATCCACCCCGTTCTAATACGATGTGTGAATTCCTCGTCGATCTCCTCATTTCCTTGAATGATAGACCCCATATACTTGAAGCTTCATCTCTTGGAGACAACTTGTGTATCAATTCTTACTTCCCTATCCACCTCCTGTGGCGCGACACTAAACTTGCACTCCATGTACTTTAATTTATTTTAGTCCTACTCAATCTACATGCTTTAGACTCTAGGGTTTGTCTCCAAATCTCTAGTATATTTGATAAGTCCAAGTGCATTCGTGTTTTGATGATTGTCAAACTGTTTCAGAACCAGATAGAGACCTGGTCTGTGTTCTTCTCTCTATGTACCATGCACCGTCAGTAGAGACAACTGTAAAGTCGTGCTACTCACTGCACACAAGTACAGTAGTGAGTTGGCCGATGCTTTAGGTCAAACTATTGAATGAGTGGTCTTTATCTATCCCACATGCTTCCCACTATTCATACAACATGTTGCAACATATTATGTATCACTTGAAAAACCTAATCTAACTTATGCAAAAGCTGCCACCGCAAGAATTCAAGTGATCGCAAGAACAAAATTACTTTCAAGCTGAAGAACCAGATCTTGACATGAGTTTCATCTATGTTCTTTAGGTTGTTGTAAATCTTTGTTCGTTTGTGCTTAAACTGTAAACCTACTCTTCTTGTTTAGAAGCTATTTGTAGGTGTTTTAAATTCTCAAAGTGTGCTTGTTGGAATTGTGTTTCCACAAGCTTCAGAGTGGTACACTAAGCTAGATTTAGTCTAGGTGTATTAGTTTCCTTGGCTAGAGTTAGTCAAGTGGATGTGTTTGCAATCGGTGTATTGCAAAGGGAGAAGGACTATGAGAGTTAGTTCCTAGGTTGTAACTATTGTAAGGGTGAGGGATTATGGGAGTTAATTCCTAGTTTATAATAGGTTGTAATATGAAGTTGCTCGGTTAGTGGAGTTGAAATCCTACTGGGGTAGATCGTGGTTTTTAATACCTTGAGCAAGGAGTTTTCTACAGTAAAATCGTGCCTTCTTTACTTACTGCACTGCATAAGGGAACTGGTACACAACCAGGTCTCTCCGTATTGTGTTTGGTGTACGCACACCCTACAACAATTGGTATCAGAGTAGGCTCTTTCTAAAAGGTTAACACCTAGAAAGGTTCATTCTAATGGCTCTCTTATCAAACAAAGAAGGAGAATCCAGCTCAGCATCATCAAGCCTCAGGAGCAAATGTATTTCTGGGATGCACGTCAAATGCTCTCCTCAAAATATGACTTTTTCAGAATGAACGTTGGTGAATCAGTTCATGACATGCATACTAGATTCACCCAAATCACAAATGAACTTCAATCTTTGGGGTCAATCATGGTGACGAGGCTTCTGGTTACAAACTACTTGATGCACTTCAAGAATCTTGGTTGAACCAGGTGAATATCATAACTGGAACCAAGGATCTCCAAAATCTGACCATTGAGGAACTCATTAGCTACCTCAAGATACATGAGCTTACGAGAAAGTTAGATTTGGAAGAAAATGAGGGAAAGGAAGAGAAAAGAAATGCTCTGGATAATGAGAGTGCAAGAGATTCAAGCTACGATGATGAATCAGAAATGGAGTATCTCACTCGCCGGTTTCAAAGATTGATTTGAAGAAGTGATAAATCTTTGAAGAGAAGAAACCATGGCAAAGATCTCAAGAAAAATCATTGTGAGGATGAGTCAGACTCTATTTCAAGTGAACAATCTGACACTGGAAGTAAAAGAAAGAAGGTTGAAGTTAATCCTCTTGATGATCAAGTGAAGATAAAGGGATGTCCCCATAAGAGATTAGTCTCCTTGATTAAGAAATTGTTAAATGAGCGTCATGAACTCATTAAAGAAAAGAAGGATATAATTAAAAAACTCAACAGTTCCGAGCAAGAAAGGGATGATATGGTGGTGTGCATTATAGATCAGAGGGAACAGGTTGAAGAAGCTACAAGAGAAAATCAATTCCAGAAAAGCCTGAACAAGGTGAATATCTTGCAAGAGACCCGTCCCTCAACCATAACCATGGATCTCTTGAGTAAAAAAGACAGACCAGGGCATGGACTTCAGAAGATCGGCATCTCCAACTATCTACACAATGAAGACACTGCCAAACAGAAATCGGAAGAGGAGGAATTCTTGCTGCATCAAGAAGTAGCAAACTTCCCTGAACAAGAAAAGGGGAGTTCAACTCACTCCACTCATTATTCCAAGGGACCCAATCTAGAATGTGGTCCCAAGCTGAGTCAATGGGTGCGATGGAAGGCTTGAGTATGAAAAAAGGAGGAGATCAAGAAGATGAATATTTTTTTCTCACTCAAGTAATTGCCAAGGAGAGGGTGTGTCACTGGAATTAGAAAACATGACAATACACCCTTCTGTGATTCAGAACACGGGATACTTCTAAGAGAAAATGCTGAAATATTCTCACTAGATACAGAGCAAAGCTCCAAACGTGCGCCGTTTGAATGTAAAAATGACGTTGTTGAAAATAGCTAGGTCAAGAGGAGTGGTACAATCATGTAAAAAGTGTTTTTCAGCGATATCTAACTCACTGCTATACTGTTAGAGGTATACACGCATGGATGTCTCAGAACAACGTAAGCAGAAGTGACATGGCACATTTCAGAGAATTTGCCGAAATAATCTCAGAGACCCGATCTCTGTAGCCCAGGTTAGTAGCCTTTTCAGCATTTGTATAAAATTGAAAATGTCATTTAAGCGCCAAGTCAGCTTTTTGAAAATCCTCCCCAAAATGCTACACCTTCTCTATATCGACCCGACCCATTCATCCCTGTTCCTTCTTAAATACCCACCACTGCATTCCCCTTCTCCTCACTTGAAATTAAAAATCCAAACATATCTTCTCACCTCTCCTTTTCGATCATAACCCTGCTCTCTTTCATTCTCTGAAAACTCTTCCCATTCCTTCTCAAATCAAACCATCGATTATGTCGAGAGAAGGATTCACCACTCCGTCAGCAGTGGGTATACAGTATCAGTGTCTAAGTACCTTCAAACCACTGACGAAAGAGAAGAACATGACAATGGTATAGAAGTTACTAGTCAACCCTTCGAGAACATAAAGAAATTAAATCAAGCTAAAGAGGAACTGGTCTTTTTAAGGACTGTTGAAGGAAAAGTCACGCATGACAAAGAGGAACAAACCACTCAAATTGGCAAAAACAATGTGGAAAAAGGTAACTATTCTTCTGTTGATCTTGGTAAAGGAGTAGATGAGTCACTAGATGAGTCACCCATAAGAGTAGATGGTACTATTTCTGGGATTGGTCAGGGATGTTTTTGTAGGATGAGTAGTAATGTTGCTCTTATGGAAGAACTTTCTCAAACCATATGTACCATGAGTGAGTTAGAAAATGTGAGGTCTTCACAAGAAACAAATGAGAGACCAGTTCCCACTTCACGAGGAACCCTTGAAACTGGACCTATGACAGCTGCTGTGTGGGATGAGCACCAGGGTCATCTAGGAGGAACCTAGACCTGATCCTAAGTCCTGAGCATGTACCTCATGATGTCGTACCTCTTGCTGAGATGTTTAAAATAAAGAAAAGGTCAAAGGTCAAAGAAACCAAAGGATCCACGTCCTCGGTGAGAACTACCTTTGGTCGAACCACACCAAGAACCAGGCAGAGTAAGCATGCAACTAAGGCAGCCCTTAAATCAGCTCTTCAAGCAAGTAAAGCCAAGGGTAGAAAAAAAGCTAGGGGTTCTCAGACAAAGAGTAGATTGATTTATCAAATTAATTTAGTGGATGTGGAGACTAAAGTTGCCAAAGGTAATGATAAAGAGAAAGAGAGAGATGATTAAGGAATCCGGTTCCTTAAACGAGCAAAGGTTGAGCAAAATTGTTGCTCAAAGTGAAATTGAGAGAAGAGAAACTCTAGGGAAACAAAAGGTGTTGCTGGGAAGGGCGTTTGACCCTGAAGTTGCAGAAAAATCAGGAATGAAAGAATTGATTGAAATTGTTGAATTTCAGGGATGGAGTCATCTCTTTGCTCCACCTGTACCGAGTGTGTATGAGGAATAGGTTTCTAAATTCTATGCAAATCTCTGCTACTCTGATGATCTCAGTACTCTCTCATTGCATCAGTTAGTGAGACTAAAATTGTGTTAGAGGAAAAGATATTGGGAGAAATTCTGAAAGTTCCTACTAAAGAGTTGAGAACCATAAATGGAAAGGCAGAGGCTTCAAGTGACTTCAAGGATATGATAGTCAAGAATGGAGTAAAGGATGCTGGGTCAAGGGCTAGACTTTTGAAGAAAGAGTTGAAAGGAGAGTTTCAGCTCATGTTTGAAATAGTGAACAAAGTCCTGCTTCCAAGAAAAGAGGGACGCACCAAAAGCTTTTATCAACGACACGCCATCATGGAGGCACTGACTAACTACCAAGCTATCAAACTTCCTGCTATTATGATTGAGCATATCATCAAGGTGGAGAGGGCACCAGAGGGTCATCGTGGGCTCTCATATGGTTTTCTTCTGACTAAGTATTTGCTCACTTCAAGGTCAGGACAGACAACGCTACTGCTGGCACTAAGAAGCATATGTTTTCCATGGGAACTCTGGAGGAGTGTGAGTGCATACCTAAGAAAAGTGATATGGGAAGTGTCTTCACAATCTCAAAATTGCTTGAAGATCAAGAGATCACTACTACTGAACTACAAAGGGTAAAGGCTGAGAATGCTGTCCTTCAAGCTCGGCTATCTGAGAAAGAGAAAGTAGTTGGTTCTCAGGGTGCTCTGAAAGCTGCAAGACTGGAAATTGAAAGCCTCAAGTCAGACAATGAGAGGCTGACATTGAAGGTGGATAAGCTCAAGGATCAGATGATCGAGGACCAGAGAGTCAACGGTGAACGAATGAACCATTTCCTTAAAGCCCTGGCCCAAAACTCACAGAAGCCCAAAGCTCCTTATCTTGTTCATGTCAAATTCATCTTTCTATTTCTATGTGACAATGTTCTGGCAGTGATGACAATTTCACCTTTACGCATTTTCTGATTTGGCTATTATGCTATGTATCTGTATTAACTATTTGAGCTTTTTACTCTGTTGTGTGCCAGTCTAACTGCTTGCATGTTTATCTTACTTCTCATGATAGTATTGCCCTAATGGTTCTGAGTTCGTAATGCTGAACTTCTTTTGCTTATGCCAACTTCCCTTTTCGATAATGCAAAAACGGAGAAATATGTGTTTGTTTAAAAAGGGAATAAGGGGGAATAACTGGAAGATTGATATGTGCTAATTGAAGGACCCTTCAGTGGGTGACCTGGTCTTCCAGTGTATGTGTGTTTTGTTGCTAAAATGTTTGTGGATGCCTTGAAAATGATGGTCTGCGTCGCAGGGGGAACAAGTGGGATCTGGCTCTCAGGGGGAACATTATCTAAAAGTTTGTCATCATCAAAAAGGGGGAAATTGATAAGTCCAAGTGCATTCGTGTTTTGATGATTGTCAAACTGTTTCAGAACCAGATAGAGACACAGTGCGTGGTCTACTCTCTCGTGTACCATGCACGTCAGCGAGAGACAATTGTAAAGCCGAGCTACTCACTTTTTTGCACACAAGTACGGCGGTGGTGGCCATGCTTTAGGTCAAACTATTGAATGAGTGGTGTCTATCCATCCCACATGCTTCCCACTATTTATACAACATGTTGCAACATATTATATATCACTTGAAAAACCTAATCTAACTTGTGAAAAAGCTGTCGCCCCAAGAATTCAAGTGATCACAAGAACAAAGTTACTTTCAAGCTGAAGAACCAGATCCTGATATGAGTTTCATCTATGTTATTTAGGTTGTTGTAAATCTTTATTCATTTGTGCTTAAACTGTAAACCTACTCTTCTTGTTTAGAAGTTGTTTGTAGGTATTTTAAATTCTCAAAGTGTGCTTGTTGGAAGTGTGTTTCCACAAGCTTTTGAGTGGTACACTAGGCTAGATTTAGTCTAAGTGTATTAGGTTTCTTGGCTAGAGTTTGTTAAGTGGAGGTGTTTGCAATCGGTGTATTGCAAATGGAGAAGGACTATGAGAGTTAGTTCCTAGGTTGCAACTATTGTAAGGGTGAGGAATTATGGGAGTTAATTTCTAGTTTGAAATAGGTTGTAATATGAAGTTGCTCGGTTAGTGGAGTTGAAATCCTACTAGGTTAGGTCGTGGTTTTTAATCCCTTGAGCAAGGAGTTCTCCACGGTAAAATCGTGCCTTCTTTACTTACTGCACTGCATAAGGAAACTGGTATACAACCAGGTCTCTCTGTGTTGTGTTTGGTGGATGCACAGCCTATAACAATATTGTTAAGTCCACCACGTGTTTCGTCAGTTAGCACTATGTCGTCCGCAAATAGCATAAATCATGGCACTTCCTCTTGAATATGTTGTGTTTGTTCATCCATCTCCAAGAAAAATAAAAACGGGTTGAGAGCTAATCCCTGGTGCAACCCATCTCGACTGGGAAGTGTTTCAAGTCTCCTCCCACTGTCCTCACAGAATTCTTGACTCCACTGGTACATGCCTTAATGAGTAAGTTAAGTACACCATACTCCAAGCATCAGCATAAAATCTCCCTCAAGACTTTGTGGCATGCCTTTTCTAAGTCAATGAACACCATATGTAGGTTCATTTTTCTCTCCCTATACTGCTCCAACACTCCTTAAAAGGTGAATGGCTTTCCTTGTCGATCGCCCCGGTATCAATCCAAATTGGTTCTCGAAAAAAAAGATACATCTCTCCTCATTAAGGAATTTGACACTGACACCCATTCAGAATAGTAATTGGCCAGAAATAACCCAATTTACTGTTATTTGCATGTCCTGACATTATTAATAAAACGATTAGCAAAGTGTAACCAACCTAAAACACTTGCCATAAAGTCACCCTCCGCAGTGACATTCCCTGTTGAACGCCCTTCAACCACCATCTAGACTCCAATAAATCAACTTATCAACACCTTTCCCAACTGTCGTTTTCGCTGTCTTCCGCCACCACAGAAATATCACCAAATAGCTTTGTCTCTCTCCATTTCCAACACGAGAGCCCCATTTCCCTTACACACATAAAACCCCATTAACACCATTCTTTATCACTATCACAAACAGCCGCAGTTTACTTTTACTTGTCTATTATACTAAAAATAAATTCTTTACTTTTACTTGTCCGCTTTAGTATATCAAGAGAAAGACAATCTTCTTTCTCTTGATTGTGGTGGTGGTGCGTCTAGATGTCTGTGAAAATGGAAGAAAATAGATTTCTGAGAGGTGCACATCTATGTATGTCTATGCATCCCGTATGTGTACATGTATATCTGTGTGATGCAAAGTGATGTACGCGATATACACACGTGACATACATTATCACGGCGTTTTCAAGGTCGATTTCAGCTATGGAATATTAGACTCCAAACCAATAAAAATCACCTCCAAATCTTTCTCAAACTTTTTATATAGCCTCGTCCAAGTATATTCAATCATCAATTCCAACCACAACCACTAAAAAAGTAATTATTTAAAGATTTTAAATTTCAAATTGAAGCTTCAGACGAGTTTGTAATGGTGAGATTATAACTCATAATGATGATGAAAATTGTCATTAGCAATTTCAGTTGCTTGTGTATTAAATTTGAATAAATTAGAAATACGGGGAAGGGTATTAAGATTTCTTGAATGCGTGATATCAATTTCCGTATTTTATGTTTGTATGTTCGCCAAAAAAAAAAAAAAAAAGTTAAGTACCAGACACCAGTTATACATTGAACTATTGTTGACTAACAGGGTGAGAATTGTTTTTACCAATGCTACATCCGTGTTAATTTCCCAAAATCAAATTTGCAAAAAATCTTTGTGCCACGTCTAAACTCTTATAGTTTGGTAGCTGATTAGATTTATGTAGGTGGTAGTAATACATGCATTAGTTATAAGAGAATTTATGTATATTATATTAAGAAAAAGAACAGCTACACTCCACAAGTTTTGTCTAATTCACTGCACTTGTTTCATCATAGATATTCATGCTACCTTTTAACAAATCTTGTTTACCAAACCCATCACCACTTGAACAACATGTACTCGAAGATTTCTTGCTCAAACAGTTTCAAAATCTTAATTAAATTCTTTTCAGGGGAAAGCAACTAAGCACTTTAATTTTTATTCGGTATGCA
Organism: Lycium ferocissimum; assembly: GCF_029784015.1. Lineage (NCBI taxonomy): Eukaryota > Viridiplantae > Streptophyta > Magnoliopsida > Solanales > Solanaceae > Lycium > Lycium ferocissimum. Next base: position 48,227,500 of record NC_081346.1, read on the forward strand.
TATTATTAGATCAAATATGACCAATTAGGTAACAATACTATGTGCCGAACACCCCCCCCCCCCCCCCCCCCGGTAAGAGAAAATTATTGGCGTCCATTAACATTTGTTTATTGGCTAGTGGTTTTGTGATCTTCCTAGTAAATTGAATTGCATGTAGAAAAGATAAACTTTGGACCAACTCCTCCGCAACAAAACAAAGATAAATTATGATGCTCGTCTAAGTAACAGCTTGGTGGATGTGTTGGCTGCAACTACACTATCATTTTTTTAGTTTATATATATATATATATATATATATATATATATATATATATATATATATATATATATATATATTTGTTCTCATCAACAGTTTTTATAGCTTTAATTTTAGAAAAAAGGATTGAAATTTACAACTTAAACATAGTTGAATGCCGGTAAATACATATAGGCAGTCCCCTTGGTATGGAGTTACCTTTGTTAGGAAGCGTTTTGTCCCTAATGTCGGACTTTCTTGCGCAAATTTAAATTTAATTTAGTTGAGCCCCAATAAGGATACTGACCACCGAATGGGAAACCAAAAAAAAAAAAAAAATCGGCAGCATTAGTGGTCTTTATGGATATGTTTTATTCACATCTTATTCAAAATTTAAATCATTAAAGAGGAATATTAATAGTAACTCCACCAACAATTGTTTTCTCTCATAATATCAATGAATTTTAACGTGTGATAATAATTTAATAACAAATTGTTATTATTCTTATCAGGTTAATTACAGTGATTATTATCAAAAGAATTCATTTATTAATACCTCATGTGTGACTTAATTGTATAAACATTTTTAATACCTGCACAGAACTTAATTTTTTACGTATAATATATTAATCGGAAAAGAGTCAAATATGCCACTGTACTATTGGAAAAGGGCCAAATATACCCCTCGTTATATTTTGGGTCCAAATATACCCTTGCCGTTATACTTTGAGTAGATATACCACTCATTTTAACGGAAGGACACGTGTCATCATCCTATTGGTCTATTTTAAACTATCTCCTAATTAATTAAATTCCAACCCATAACCCGAGTATGGATATGGGTCTTTTAATTGGATACCGAATTATGGGTTGGATTTAACTAATTAGGAAATAACTTAAAATAGACCAATAGGATGAAGACACATGTCCTTCCATTAAAATGAGGGATATATTTATGTCAAAAAGATAATAACAGGGATATATTTAAAATCAAAGTACAACGAGGGATATTATTGGCCTTTTCCAATAGTACAGGGGTATATTTGGCCCTTTTCCGTATATTAATAGGTAACATATACATCAATTCTTATAGTAGGTCCGACTACTTTTTGTGAAAGTTGCGGGCTGACACTTCTAGACACGTGATGAGAAGGACGTCTAAAATTAAAGTCCATAAGGGTGTGTTTGGAAGGGAGGAAAAGACTTTCCATAAAATGTTTTTCTATTTTTTCATATTTGGTTGGTCAAAAATATATTGAGAAACATTTTCGATAGGAAAACAAGTTTTTTAAAAATGAGGAAAATGACTTCTTTGATGGAAGTAGAAAAAACAAGTTTCAAGTGACATTTTCACTCCTTCCGGCCCTCCAACACGCCCTATCCCCGCCCCCACCCACCTCTGTATCTCCTCACCCCCACCCCTTCCCTCAATAATGTTCGCCTAGATTATTTACAAGTATTTTGGGGATAATATTTGCTGCTTACTTACCAAGCGCTAGAAAATAAATAAGAAAACCATTTACTTTTCAGGGGAAAAAAAATCACGAAAGTATTTTCCTTCGTATCAAACACACCCTAAGAAACAACTTTAATTATTCTATAATTCGAATTTGAGGACAAAGATTGAGTGTATTTTCGTAAAATAACTATAATTAAATTCTGTTTTTTATCTACAAAAGTTGCAAGATGAAAGTGGAATAATAATACAAAGTTAGTGAAGAATACGTGCAATAGTTTTTTTTTGAATCAGAGGTCTTTGGTTTGAGTACCCATGGGTACGGAGTCGCCTTTATTAGAGAGCGTTTTACCTCCCAATGTGAAACTTCCGCCGTAAATTCAAATTTAGTCGGACTCCAATACGAATATCGGACATTGAGTGGAAAAAAAAAATGATTTTTTCGTAAGTGAATGATACTCTTACATCTTCTTAATTACATAAACTAAGAATGGCTACAATTATGAGATTGAGTCCAATTATTCTGATCTTTTGAAAGCTTTTTCATAGGCAATAATGAAACTATCTTTTTGCGCCTCTTCAAGAGACATTTCACCGTCTTCACCCATCACTGTCAAATAGATGCCATGCACCAAAATCTAATAAATATATACATGCCGATGTGCTTTTATATTTTAGAGGAAACATATCGACTGTTTAGACAACATATAGAGCCCGTTTGGATTGACTTATAGCTTAAAGATGTTTATAAAAATTAAAAAAAAAATAAGTTGGGGTAGTCCAACTTTTTTTTTGGCTTATAAGCCGTTTTTGACTTTAATTACCGCTTTAGATAAACTAAGTTAAATGGTCAATTATTTTTTTGAGCTTATTTTAAGACAAATGACTTTTTTAAATAAATGTAAACACTCAAAAAATTGAAAATGTTTTATATAAGCCAACTTATAAGCCAATCCAAACGGGCTCATAGAGTATAGACAGCATTCATCTAAGAGTGTGACCTAGTAATTATCAAAATGAGTAAAAATCATTGAATATCAGGAAACAAATCTTAACAATGGTATTTTTCAAGTTTGTCTAAATCTTGGTAGAAAGAGTTATTCAGTACTAACGAAAAATAGCAGATATCCACTGAAATAGTCAAAGTAAACACAAACTTATGGAAATCGCCGCACGGCAAGTTGGAATAGAATGACATGAATTCTATATCGCCATTTATAACTGTTGGTTCATGTGCCACTTTTAAACTATTCTCTAACTGATTTTCCCTCCACGAAATGCCAAGATAAGTAATAGGAAAAGAAACAAAAGATATCATTAATCCCATATTCCAAATTCACTTGATTTTTAATAGTAGAAGAAAAGGACAAAGAGATAATTGTTTAATATTCAATCCTTCCACCCGTAGTATAAGGTGAGAATGATTACTTCTTTTATATGCAGCTTTCGTCTTTCTTTTACACACGATACAATGCTCGCTTCTTATTTTAATTACCGAGCTAACTTTTATGCCGAGCACTATAGTTGTCGTGATTTAATTTTCTAAATTTAAGTTTGGTTGTTTTGTCCAGGGAAACGAGTTTTTCTAATCTTGCCCCCATTAACTTCCGGAAAAGGTTTCATTCCCTCAACCACATTTATATACAAAGGGAAAGGAAATAAACACAAGGGTGTGATCTAGTGATCAACGCAACGGTTGAAAACCATTAGATCTCAGGATAAAATTCTAGCACAAGCAAAATAACTATCTTTCAATCAGCCAAGACTTGGAAGACAGTGGCTCATTGAAAACCCTTACACAATTGATGGAAGGATGAGTGTATGCTCTAACAGAATACAATGAGCAAATACATCTTCATAGAGGATATCAGTTCTGTTACCTCTAATATAAAGAACAATGAATCTTCAATAGCACATACTAAGTCAAGTCACCTAATTGTGCAAAAAATTAGTTTGCCATGTTCAGTCTATTAATCAAGTTTAATACAGGTTTTAATGCATCAATATGTCATGCTAAGTCATGAAAAAGTTTATCATAGCTTTAAGATCTCAAAATTAACTCAATTTATCTAAAAATGACATATACTCCGTATGACCTAGAACGTGCTTGCCTCCACACTGCACTAGGTAATTAATTCAAAGAAATTGTGAAAGTTTCAAATCATGCTTTGGAAAAAGCAAGTTAGGTTAAATTCTCACTTACCTTTAAACCAGCAAGCTTCGTAAACCCAAATTGTAAAAATCTCCTCCAAAAGCCTCAATCTACGAATAATATCGATTAATAACATCCATTATACTAGACATGCTTAATCCCACAGTTTTAGTTTAAGCCTAGGTCATGGTCAATAAAAAGTCAACCTCTGATCAAATTAGTCAAAACCCAAAGCAAATTATAGAATCGGGTCACCTATAAGCTCACTATTCAAAATCTATTTTCAGTTTCAGTTTTGAGTTCCTTTACTAGTTCAAATTATCAATTTACCAATTCTAGGGCTCACTCAAACAATTGCCAGATTCACCATCTAAGTCTATGCTTAAACGCTAAAATTCAATGGGTAATCATGATATAATCATAGGACGAAGTTTACAACACTTACTCCAACGTATAGTGGATTTCCTTTCTCAAAATGACCTTAGACCGAGCTCCCTAGGTCCAAAAATGGTGAAGAATGAAAAAAAAATCTTAAAACTCAGCTTTTATGCTCACGCCGGATCCTTCATCGCGATCGTGATGGGATATGTCATGATTGCGATGAACAAATCCCACATTGACCAGTAGTCCATACTTTCTTCATTACGATTGCGATGAACAAATTTGCACTGGAAAAATTGCAATTCAACTTGTCTTGCAAAAGTTATCCGAGCCCCTTAGGTCCCAACTCAAACAATACCATCAAGTCCAAAAATATTATATCAAGTTACAAGAAGTCTCAAAACATGAAGTGAGACCAATACCTAAATGAGGTGTTGTGCTGTTAAATTCTTCCCCAGCAATGCTTGACAATCATACTATAATTGTCCAATAGTTGTAAACACTCGTTATTCATATCCCGCTAGTACTGTCACATACTATCTTATATAAATACACTCGATAGAACACTCTACCTGTGAATGCGTCTTCAACCTTAGCTCATATGCATGGATTTCTAATTTTCATACCAAAAACTTCCTCAAATGTTTGATTTTGTTTATATGAACTGTATTTGACCGGATGACATGATTAGATCATAAATATACTTTTGAAACGTATTTACATGATATAACAAATACCTTATAACTATAGCATGATTCTAAACTAATATTAACCGTCCCTTTCTAAATCCATACAAGTACACATTCCTCGATTAAAACTCAGTTCTCTTCCAAGATATCATAACACTGTCAATGATACGAGAAAGCTCCCCAAAACCACGTAATCACCCACCATAACTTTAAGTCACGGATTTTTCTTGTTAGGAAAAGATACATGTCTGCATTGAGTTATCTTTAAGCGTTTTTGTTCCGAATCGACTTTATCCGATCCAAGGCCCTATCGCATTAATTTTAGATCCTTTGGCTTCATATTGTTGAGTACAAACTACTCAACTAGTCAACGGTACCAATGTCCATCTGAAGCCACAAATGTAACGATGTGTGCATCATATTAACAATTATCATTACGTGTAAATTCTAATTAATGCAATTGATCATTCCAATGACTCCCCGAACCAATGTTACACATTCTCAACAAGCTTTTGGGTATTTGTACAACCCCCTACAACTGTCCATCAGATTCCAATTAAGGAAACTACACTCAACTAAACGTGTGTACCCAAAGTACCTTGTACAACTACATAATGACATTGTGAGCTTCTACTATATCATATTTGATAAAAATAAGTACTTTGTGAAACTCTACAACTTCATATTTATGTGTTAATCCCTATGTTGTACAAGCCATCTGACCAGACATAGAGTGTGCAGCCTCAATGGGCCTATCAATAATCATTCCAAACTGGATCAAGCTTTTCTAGGTACTTTATAAAGTCTACCATACGCCCATAATGACACATTCAGACTTCCACTCGAGGATAATTAACTTTGTGCTACTTTATCGGACCTCAAACCCTAAAATTTTATGTGTTGTCAATCTCAATGCCAAGGAATGATACTATTTAACCTCTCTTTCCATGTCCTTAAAATAACACAAGTCACATAAGACATAATACAATTTTTTAGAACTCGAATGCATAAAGTTTCAAACTCTAAGTGTCACGACCCAACCGGAAGGCCATGACAGGCACCCGGAGCTAGCCTACCGAGTACCTCAAAACGCACACCTCATAGTCATATCTGAGTGAGCCATGACACTAACTCATAAATAACATAACTGAAAGGGGCACATGATATATATATATATATATACACACACACACATCATCATCATCATCAACTGTGCCCATATATAAGCCAACAAGGCTATCAAAGGATATAACAAAATATAGACCGAAGAGGTCATAAGACATCTAACTGTACACATCTATCTACGAGCTTTTACATAGAGTACATAACATAATAAGGACGGGACAGGACCCCTCCATGCCCATATATATACACAAAGAATCATACCACGTTGTACTGTATCTCCGGAACAAGTAGATACCAACACTGAGATGGTAACCTAAGAATTTGTACTGTCTCTCTGTCTACTTGCGGGCATGAACGCAGCATCCACAAACAAGAGGACGTCAGTACGGATAAAGTACTGAGTATGTAAGGCATAAGAGTAACATAAGACAGACATAAGAAACTATAAGGTAAGTGAATGCAACATGTATGTCTGAACTGTCCCTGCGAATGAATCATATACATAATTACTGTGCATCTGAACTACCTCTGAGGGCTGATGATATGCGTAATACTATGCATGCAAGCATGAGGTCATATATATATATATATATATATATATAACGCCTGTCAAGCCATTGTGGGCATCCCATCGTATCGTATCGGCCGACATCATCATCATCATCATCTTCATATCATCATCATCGTATCATCATATGACTAGCTGATCAGGTGGTAGCACGTATATAACGCCGTCACCTTCCCTATTCCCCATACATATATACGCGCATATAGCGCCTGAGGGGTCTCGGGTCTGTACATGCATATGTGTGTGTGTGTGTGTGTATATATATATATATATATATATATATATATATATATATATATATATATATATATATATAATGCAATGCAAAGCATAAAACATGGAGTACAAGTAACTCTAAAGACTATGCTAATCCGAAGGAAAACTTTACTCAAGATACATTGTGGAACATGAATCAAATAAGTCGGTCTTAACTCTAAGAGTGGAACCATTATGGATTGACATTATGTGTACGTTCGGTTCACAAGGACCATGCAGAAAGAAAGAAAGGGATAGCCTTACATACATCGTCGTCTCCTTACTACTCCACTCCTATCCTCCTAAGTTTTCAAATCTACATTCAAGATGATTCACACTAAGTTTAAGTCATTGAAACGTTTATAAGATCAAACTAGACAATTAGGTTAGCTAATGAAATTTACATTTTTCCTATTACCAAATTCCAAAAAAGCTAGACTTTTCAACATAACAAAAATGCCAAGAGATTATTCAAACTAAATAAATCCATCCCAAACCTTCCCAAAA
>NC_081346.1:48234967-48269019 GCF_029784015.1 Lycium ferocissimum
CGTTAAATCTTTAAATAAACTTGTTAACAATGAAAAGGAACCTTTATATTACCTTAAGTAGGCAGCCACCATGTTATCACTCTCCTCCTTGGTTGATTTGTAGCTCAAATCAAGACAACGCACGTACAACACTTTTCTCCCTTGGGCTTCGAGGATTCGGCGCTCTGATTTTGGTCAAAATTGGTTTTCTTCTCCAAGGCCTTTTTTCTCTATCTCTCCAGAATTTGCTGGTTGTTCCAGGTCTTAAAATGAGGAGGAAGGGATGAAATATCACTTAAATAACATGGGTCATGGGCCTAACCCGGTTGGGCCCGAGTTGGGCCTAGCCCACTGACCTTTCGACCTTAAAACGTCCATATCTCCTTATACCGACGTCACCTAGGAACCCACAACACATGGTTGGAAAGCTAATTCAATTATATACAACTTCTATTTCTTGGTATTTTTCCAAATTCCAAACTTATAATACCGTTTTTGCCCCTCAAAGTCAGGTCACCCGAAAACATTTTCTTAAAAATATTTGTTGGAGGGCTTCCACTTTGATTTGGCCCAAGGGTCCTTCTTGAGTTGTGTTTAACTCCACATATGTGTGATTCATATAACTTGTCACATGTTCCAAAAAAAAATCTTGACGTGTGGGCCCCACCCGCAAAACACAAATAATCCGACGTTAAAAAAAAAATACGGGATATAACACATATGCTTCAAGGCAATTACGAAAACATGAAAAGAATTATCCAACCTATGATCTTGAATTAGCTGCAGTGATTCATGCATTAAAAATATGGAGACATTATTTTTATGGTGTCCATGTAGATATTTACACAGATCATAAGAGCCTTCAGTATATCTCCAAGCAGAAAGAGTTGAATTTGTGGCAACGACGATGGTTGGAATTGCTAAAAGATTATGATGTTGACATTCTATACCACCCCGGAAAGGCAAATGTAGGTTGATGCTCTTAGCCGCGTAGTCTATGGGAAGTTTGTGTGATGTACAACGTGAGAAAAGAGAAATGACTCGTGAGCTCCGGCGGTTAGCTAGCCTAGAGTTCGAGTAGTGGACTCGAGGTAGCGGGGAACTACCATTCGGAATTCAGACGATTTCGTCGCTAGTAGTGGAGGTAAAGGAGCGACAATACGAAAGTTCTCATCTTTGATGCATTACGGAGGATACACTCCGTCGAAGGAGTCATCATTTGAGATTGCAGGGGATGGAATTCTCCAATGTCGAGGCAGACTATGTGTTCCTAATGTGGCAGGTTTACGCCACCAAATATTGAGAGAAGCCCATTGTTCTCGTTATTCTATCCACCCCGGAGCAACGAAAATGTATAATGATCTTAAGTTCGTGTATTGGTGGAATAGGATGAAGAACGATATAGTGGAATTTGTAGCTCAATGTCCCAATTGTCAACAAGTGAAAATCGAGCACCAAAAGCCGGGCGGATTGCTGCAAGCTATAGAAATCCCAACTTGGAAGTGTGAAGTAATTAACATGGATTTCATTACAGGCTTACCCCATTCTCGACGTAAGTATGATTCCATATGGGTGATTGTGGATAGACTCACTAAGTCAACTCATTTCTTACCAGTCAGAACGACGTATGTGGTAAAAGATTATGTGGTAAAAGATTATGCAAAGCTCTATGTTAAAGAGATAGTGCGACTTCATAGTGTTCCGGTATCTATTATCTCAGACAGAGGAACTTAGTTTACGGCTAATTTTTGGAAGTCCTTCCAAAAGGGTTTGGGGACTCAAGTGAGCCTTAGCACGGCATTTCATCCACAGACTGATGGACAAGCTGAACGTACCATTCAGACTCTTGAGGATATGTTACGGGCATGTATGTTAGATTTTAGAGGTAGTTGGGATGATCACTTACCACTCATTGAGTTTGCTTACAATAATGGTTACCATTCTAGCATTCAAATGGCGTCGTATGAAGCTTTATATGGGCGAAAGTGTAGATCCCCAATTGGGTGGTTTGAAACAGGAGAGGCTAAATTGATAAGGCCAGACTTGGTCTAACAAGCCATAGAGAAAGTTAAGCTCATACAAGATCGGTTACTAGCCGCCCAAAGTCGTCAAAAGTCCTATGCGGATAATCGCCGAAGGGACTTAGAGTTCCAAGTTAAAGATTGGGTATTCTTGAAATTGTCGCCGATGAAGGGCGTTATGAGATTTGACAAAAAAAGGAAGCTAAGTCCCCGGTACATTGGGCCTTATGAGATTGTGCGCAGAGTAGGCCAAGTGGCTTACGAATTAGACCTACCTCCTGATTTGGAGTCAGTTCATCTAGTTTTGCATGTCTCGATGCTTCGTAAATGTGTTGGAGATCCTACTAGGATCGTCCCAGTAAATGATGTTCTAGTGACAGAAAAGTTAACTTATGAAGAAATACCCATTGCCATATTAGATAGGTAAGTACGGAGGCTTAGAAACAAAGAAGTGGCCTTAGTTAAGATTTTGTGGAGAAATAATAATCGAGAAGAGATGACATGGGAAGCGGAAGAAATCATGAAATCCAAATATCCGTACTTATTTTAGCCCCCGGAAGAGGGCCAAGATGAGACGTCAAGATCATAAGGTATGTATGTTTTCCTTTTATGCATTTGGGTCGTGTGTGGCCAAATTCTATTGTTGTTACGTTGTATTTTGTGAGGCATTGTTATTATGGGTTGTTGTGACAGGATGGTAGTGCCATATTATAGGAAAAACTCTGGCGAAATTTTCGTAGAATTCCCGAGTGCTTAACATTCGAGGACGAATGTTCTTAAGGGGGGAAGAATGTTACACCTCGAAATTTTTTTCGTTGATGCACAGTGAATGGGCGAACGAAGAGCACGAAGTATATGGTGTTTCGATAAGTAAGAAATAGCATTTGATGATTCTAAATTAGATTTCAAAGACATTTGATGTAGGAGACGAAAGTTGTTAAGGAAAGTAAGGTATATGTCATGTGTCGGGCAAGATTTACGAGTATCGAATTAATGATGACTTAATAAAGATTTGGAGAAGAGTTATAACGTCCCTTAGATTGTTAACAAGGTGATAAAAAAGTATTAAGAAGGTTCCATAAGGATTGGAGATCAAACGAAGTGACGAGAACAAGACCAGTGGACTGATGGGTTATACGGCTCATTATACGGACCATATAATGTTATACAGACCGTAGAACCATCACAATGAAGGTCCCTCACTGGTGGGATTATACGGTCAGTTATACGGACCGTATAAATTTATACGGACCGTATAATGGACCGTATAATGGTCACAGAGAAGAGACGTTGAAGGGGTCTGTTTCACGGTCACTTATACGGACCGTATAAGTTATACGGACCGTATAAGTGTCCGTATAATGTCGATCGATTCTTTTCGAGTTATTAAAAAGAGGACCAAGTTCATTATTTCATTTCCACATTTCACTCCTTCTCTCTAGAACTCTCTAGAACATTTCTCCCACACAAATTCAAGGGATATTAGTGATCAACTACATTAAATTAAGTGAATCAAGAGTAAGAAACCCATTAAAGTTCATCCAAAACAAGAAATCCAAGTGAAGGTGAAACTACGGTTTTTCTCAAGTGAAGTGTTTGCACCCAAGGTTCATTCCTACACCATCTAAGGTAAGTTTTATGACATTTCCTTGTTGTTTAAGGTATTTGAAAGTTGAAACACTTGGATTATATAAGGAAATAGGAATTGGGTCATGAATGTGGGAATAGTGTCACTTTTGAGTAAATGTTTGGATTGAGTTATGATTCTTGATACATTATGATTATAATCATGTTATAAATGATGTTGATAACATGGAATAAACCTTGTATATGAATGAACGAAATTGTGTGATATGACCATGAATATGAATGAATTGAAGTGAATTGAGAAGTAAGGATAATGTAGTTGAATGAAGGCTAGTGTGATGATATTGTGAATATTATTATTGATGTTTGGGAGTTGATATATGATATGAAGGGAGTCGTATAAATAAAGGAGACGTTGCCCAATTTTCTCTAAGTCTTAGTCATGTATGCTAAGTTATCGACTCTCTAATGTTAGTATGCACTTTAATGAAGGTAGAAACGTGAGCATTGGAGAAGCACGTGCAAGCGATAGAATAGTTGAACGGAAAGGTATGTAAGGCTAACCCTTCTTTTAAAAGGCATGGTTCTTTGGCCAAATATCTATCCTTCTATGAGCCTACGATATTCTTCAATGATCCTATCTCTAAAAGCTACTAAGCTTATAATTCTCGATATGATACGATTGTACTAAGTTCCTTATATGACGAGTAATCCTCCAAGGATAGAGTGTAATGAATGACGATAGTAAAATGGCTAAAGATGCTTATGAGCTTATATGTATATATGCCCATGTGTGACTATTATGAAACCCCGAGCTTATATGGCCGGGTAGAATATAGTAGATATGTATATATATGTAATGCGCACGCACCACTGCAGTTGGGTACGAATAACAACCGAGCCTTGGTAGGCTGGTATGTATGACCCGAGGCCTTGGTATAATGTTATAGAAAACCCGAACCTTCGTGTTCGGGTATGCTATATAGATGCTATGTTTATGACATCAATATAAGTACGAATATGCTAAGTATATGTAAATGTTATGTAAAGGCTATGTATATGCAATGTATATGAGATGTAGATGATATGAATATGAGTATGAATGGAAATATGAATACGAATACGAAAATGGATACGAAAGGTAAATGAGTACGGATATGGATGTATGTACACGGATACGCAATAGAAATGGAATGTCCCTATGGAAAGCAAGTAAGTTGTTATACCTCGCATTTTTGCACATTCGGATATTCCGAGTTAATGGCGGAAGGTTAAGGACAAGGCTAGTTTTCGATTTTGTTTTAGGGTGCAAGTTGCTTGTAAGTATTAGTGGCGTGGAGCTAAATATATATGTATGGACAAAGGGATGACTAAGCCCAATTTAATTATGGACAAAAGATGACCAAGAATTTAATTAGTCATCTTTTAACAATTAAGGAAAAATCTAGAAAAAATGGAGAAAAAAAAAGGGAGCTAACTTAGGCCATGTGCATGGCATGTGTTACATATGTATATATAAATATGACAAGTCTTGAAGGGGAGGACCAATTCATCATTTGTTAAGTCTAGAAATTTCAAGAAAGATGAAAAAAAAAAAAAAGGAGAAAAGAGCCATGGGCCGAATTTCGGCCCCATGGTGATGATCAAGAGAAAAATGTTTTCTTCAAGCTTTTCAACTAAATGGAAGGTCCTCTATCACATGGAGAAGTCGTTGGAACAAGCGAACTATTCGTTTTACCAAGAGGAAAGTCTAGCCAAGGGGAAGATGAAATGAAAGATATGGTTCAATCCTCTTTTACATGTTTTATGGATGTTTGGACGTGTCATAACGCATGGGAGTGGATGAAAATCATGAAATGTTGTATGTGGTGTGTGGCCGTGGGAAGGGATTGTTGGTGTAGAAGGAATGAATTGATTTTAGTTAGTGTTCTTGGTTATTGTTGTTGTAAATTCTATGGTAAGAATGATGATTTAATGGCTCATGTTGAAATAGTAGTTGTTAAGCCGTGTGTAGGGGAATTTGTTTTTTTGGTAGAATATGGTGAACTAATTTTATATAGCATTTTGGTTGGTTGTCGTTGTAGATTCTATGATGAGAATGAATATTTGATGATTTGTGTTGAAGTTGTAATGGTCATGGGCTGTTTTGGGAGCCAACATGATTTGAATATAGTTCCTTGCTTTGATGAAAATAATGTTGTCAACGTATGAAATTGTTGATGTAGTATGTGAATTTGGAAGAAAGAAATGTAATGTTGTGCCCCTATGGAATTTGGATGATTTCGGATCATGTTGTACATTGGATAGATTATTTTGAATATTGTGTGGGTTGCTTGAAACGTTCTTGAATCGTGTTTGAATGGTCTCGGGATAATATTTGAACATGTGATCGTTGGTGTTAGCTTGAACATATGTAGCTTATTTGAATAAATGGAGTGTCGATGAGTTATGTAGAAAAGAATTGTTAATGCTAGAATGCGTTGGGAATTAAACATTGATGTTGTCTACATGATTGTTGGTATGGTTGTTGTTGATTTTGGCCGAGTTGGATTCTCGGGGTTGATGGATTTATAGGGGAAAATCTTTGCCGAAATTTCGTAGACAAATGTGAAGTTAAGATTCAACTTCTAAATGCCCTAATTAACGTTTGGCAATGTGACCAAATGTAGATTTTGGAGAAGTTGGAGCTTGAATTTGGAGGAGCGTAAGAAGCGGAAAAAGGTATGTAAGGCTTCACCCCTCTTCTTTGGCATGTCTTAGACGTAATAGGCTTGGATACGTGCTCTGGGACCACTCCAACTCTAGAAATCCGAGTTTGAAATTAGCCCTTTTTCATTCAATAGAATTGAATTAAGTTCTTCACATTTTATTGAATAGTTGCACCCAACATCTATGACTTGTCGAATGAAACCGGATTACAATAAAACCCTCATAAATGGCTCCATGAAGCTTATTGTATGTAGTTTGGTGTACGCCACCTCTATTGACCCGAGGTGGGCCCGCTATTCCCGAATTCCCTCCTTTTGTTCTATTTGACTTGTTTCCGCACTAAAATTAAAGGAAAACTTTTGGTTATCATTCCGATTATTAAAAATAGTGATTTAACCAATCTAGTGATTCCAAGGTATGATTCTTCTTCTCCGATAGCTCGTAAATGTTTTCCAAAGTGCCCGTATTTTCCCAAAACAAAGATTTATGGAAAAGCAAGCTTTACGACAAGGACAATGAATATGTTCTACAATGACATGGATGATGTCAAGGAAGAAAATGTTTATATGATGAATATGACAATGATGATTCCATGACTGAAGGTTCCAAGTTCATGATTTCAGTGACGATATGAGAACGTTGAGCTATTCCTTGAATCCTCAGCTCTATTCATGAACGATGACTATTTTAAAGATTCCAAAGTATACGAAACGACGCCTTATGATCCGTTTTATGTTTTCTCATGATATTACTCTCCATTAATAGTCTCGCCTTATATTAACCGTTCCTTCAAGGTGAGACAAGCGCCCATAGTTATTCCATAATATAATCGGAGGTTACCGACCTTACGTCACTCCGATGGAGTTATAGCTTTTCCTTGGGCTCTCCTGCATGCTATGATATATATATATATATGTATATATATATGTATATGGGGAAGATGGGGAAAAGGGCAGAGCGCTATAGACGCTGGGATATACACACGGTACATGTATCCGTACTTGACTTGATATCATCCCGGATGCGGGATGCCCGGACGCGGGATATATTTACATATTCATGGTTAAATGGATCGGCTGCCGACGCCTCGGCAATATGATATATTCTATTTTCTATATATATGAAAGAAATGTTTTTCAACGGAAAGATAAACATGCATGGCATCCGCCCCCAGGGCACTTATATGCGGGTGTTAAGTTACTCCTATCCTATGATATGTCTTATGTTTTCCATAGGTTATTGTTTATATGTACACTTCTTACTATGTTGTTCTCATGCCTTACATACTCAAGACATTGTTCGTCTTGACCCCTCTTCTTCGGGGCTGCACGTTTCATGCCGCGTTGTGTGTACACCCAGATCATGCGGTTAGCATAAAAGATGATCCAGTCAGAAGTTGGCGAGCTCCGTTCGCTCTAGAGTGTAGCCGAGTCGAGCTTGTATGCTAGGATTTCGATTGCGGCTAGAGACTTTGCGAGACGAGTTGTGGGCATAGAGAGTCGGTCGGACGGCTCCGCCTGGCCGATGTGTCATGAGTGTTATGTTATGTGTTTCGTATAGATATAGATTTTGTTTGAATTGAGTACAAAAGAAAATTTCTGAAGGTTTTACTACGTTTTCACTCTTATTAATGTAAAAGTCTAAGGGAGTCTATATATGTAATAAGAGTCAGTGGGTTCGCTCGGCTCCGGTTACGGGTGCCCATCACACCCTAGTAAGATCGGGGTGTGACATAAGTGCTATGACGATAATGCTATTATCTCCCATCCTATGTTATTTCATATGTTGTCTATTATGCTTTCATGTTGATATTGATCATGCTTTACATGCTTATGTACACTTATATGGGCACAGTTGTTAATGATGCTATAAATGTGTTGTTGCCCAATGAGGGTAAAATGGTGATGAATGAAAAGTATGATTTAGCCATGTGGCCCACCTAGATGAAATGTGAAAGTATGTTAAGAGGTGCCCGGGTAGGTTAGCACCGGGTGCCCGTTGCGGCCCTCCGATTGGGTCATGACAGTTGTGATCCAATCTCTCTTATTTTGATCTTTTGGTTGCCCCATAAAAAGGTATTATCCTATTCTAGCCTTTCTTTATTTCCTATTTTCAACTTGTTTGGTGTATTGTCTGCCTATGTTTGATTTCAAAGCTGCTTTAAGATTCTATTTAAAGAACTCAGTATCTGTATCTATTTATATGTGGTTTTAAGTCTATTTGGATACAAGCCTTATTTAATTCTTTGTTTCATTAAAACATCAAGGTTGTCATGATATAATGGGCATATAATGAAGTTCAAAAAAAAAAAGATTTTTAGTAATTAACTATTGAGTATTGAGATTTGCTAGGTTAAAATGAGTTAGGTATTTGCTTTGTATCTTTTTTACTGCCTCATTTGTTAGTCTGAAGAGGCTGAAAAGGTTTTTTTTTTTCATTTTTGAGACCATTTGGGTGTTGTTTCTGTGGTTCCTGAGTACCCTTAGTCCTGTTATGGTTATTTAGTTCACCTTCTAGTTGTTGGAGGGTCTTTAATACAGTGTGGATCACCTGGTTTGCTTTATAGATGTCTGCCATATATTTATCATCTAAAAACTGCTTGGAGTCTTAAAATAAGCCTGTTTCTTGTGTTCATTAATCAGTAGTTAAGTTCAAGTCTAAATGGTACCTTGAAGTGATATGGACATCTCTGAAATGGTTAAGTGATCATCAAATAAGAACTGGCTTCAAAAAATGAACTTAAGGCTTTATTCTCTTTTGGAAAAAATGACGTTTTAATGTACACCTTTGGTTTTTGTTTGAATCTGCCTTGTGTGATAATTTCAATGATCTTCTAGGATTGCTTAAGTGGAGAAAATAACTTTAAAACCTCAGAATATGATGCTTATACCTTTATTCATGTATATTTGAACTTGAAAGACATTTGAACTTCTGCTTGTTTGGTATTATTGTGCTAGAACTTATTTTTTTAAAATTATTTTTACATAGGGGGTAGGGGAAGGGGAAATGGGGGAAGGGGATTACAATGTGGGGATTCGAACCCTCACCAACAAGGTGAGAGTTCAGGTAGCCAACCAACTGAGCTACTGGATCCCTACGTGTGCTAGAACTTGTTTCCATTCCTTTGGGATTATTTTCTTTCCAAATCTGAAAGAATGACTTCTCAATCCCTGACTCTCCCCTACTTGACTTAAGTGACATGTTAAGATCATAAGAAAGGGACTCCTTGCTGTTCTTTATGGCTGTTTGCCTTATTTGATATGCATTTGCCATTTTTAACTTGGCTAGACATCTGAGAGGTGGAAATGATCTTGTATACTTGTTTGAGAAACACTAGAATGGTTAAACATAGATTAAAAGCTCTAAAAAATAGAAGAATTTGGCTAAGAGTAGGAACTGGATAAGTCTATGACTTGTCTAGTTAGTCCACCAGAATGATTTGAGTCTCTTAGGTTTTGTGTATGTATCAATCCTTCATTTGAATCATTGCTGGTATATTCTCTGAATTTGCCTTGGCTAGATAAGTTCTAAATATCCTTCTTGCTTGCCAAACCATGTTGACACTAATATCTTAACGAAAAAAGCTCTCTTCTCTCTCCTTCGATGCAAACCCTGATTTGAAAACCCTAAAATTTCTATGGCCACTTCGGCCACTAGCTAGCCACCGCGTCTGGTGGTTAGTCAGCCTCTCTCTCATCAATATTTCCCTCCTCTCTCCTCGTCCAGCAATCCTCAACATCCAAACACAGCAACCCCTATGAACACTGAACATAAATATCTCCATACCCTTATGCATGATACTGTTAAAAATCCCATGCAGACGTGTGAACCCATCCCTATGAAGAAGGTGGAGATTATAGATGGTAAACACGACGTAAGATGGTCCTCCTCTGAAGTCTTACGAATGGAGATGATTGAAAACCTATAAAATGCCATAGTTGGTAAGTTTTTGTATGGATGGCCCGAGTTAGATGAACTGAGAATTATTATACCTCAACAGTGTGGTGCAAAGGGTAACTGTCATGTAGGCTTTTTGAGAGATAGACATGTATTAATAAGATGTGATTTAAGAGAAGATTTTATTGCTATCTCGTCAAAAAGTGTTTTTTGGTTGAAATCAAAGGATGGTCATTCTTATCAAATGCGACCTTTGATATATGATTCTAAGTTTAGTATTGAAAAGGAGACTTCAATTGCTATGGATTGGATATCATTTCCAAACCTTCTTCCTACTTTTTTTTGTCAAGGAATCATTTTTTACATTAGCATCAGCTGTGGGCAAACCAATTCAACTAGATCTTTGCTACTATAAACAAAACTAGGCTAAATATTGCAAGAGTGAAAGTGATAGATTTGCTTGCGATTTGCCTAAGTACTCTGTGGATGGAGATTGAAGATGATGTTACAAAGGATATCGAGTCTATTCAAGTTAATATTCAGTATGACTACCAACCAAAGTATTGCACAAAGTGTTTTTTGCAAATTCATTCCAATGAAGGTTGTTGGGTGCTTCATCCAGAACTGCTAGAAAATGAGGTGGAAGACAAAGAAGAAGTGGTTTAGAACAATGGAAAGGCTATTGTTGTAGCAGAAGAACCTGGAACACGTAAACAAGGGCAGTTCCAACAAAGAAGATATAGAGGATATAGGGGGTGGAAAAAACCAATGCAACAATATCTACCAAATGTTTTATCCAAAGGGGTATTTGCAGTAACATATCCTGGAAACAAAGGGCAGCACAAGAACAAAATGATTCCAACTAGGATGGATGATGGAAACAAAGAAGTTACTGTGTCAAACAAATTTGAGGCTTTGAACCAAGGAGTAGAGGATACTGAAGTTAGTAAGTTGAACAATGATAATAAAAGTAATGTGGAGGATGTGGTAGAAGATGATGTTTCTGTAGAGCAAAGGGTTGCAGTTGCACTTGTAGATGACATGAAGGATCATAATTAAGTTAATAATGTGCATGATGGTGTAGAAGCTGTAATTTTGTCTCTGGACAAAGATCAGGCTAAGAATAGGATCATTTCTCTGGAAGAGGGTGAATTTGATGAGAATAAAGTTGATAAGGTGCAAAATAGTGAAGCTGATAATCAAAGTGTAGTAGCTATTGACAAAACACAACAGATTAATGGTGATCATGTTCAAAAAGAGATTAATAATCAACAGGTGGATGGCAAAGCAGAAGCTCAGGAGGTTAATGTGGATTATGATTCTTATGACTGTCAAGAACAGAAGAATACTGGAATATCTGATGAGGTACAAGAGTCTGTAATGATGCATGGAAGAATTGATGAAGATCCTAATGTTGGAGAAGGAGTGTCTGAACCTATTAATCAATATGGGGGCAAAGATGAAGTTGATCAGAATAAAGGTGTTTTGGAAGTTATGTATGATCCTGGGGATGGGGTGAATAATCTGATTAATAAGGATCAAGTACAAGTTAACAAGATACTCAAAGACTGCAGACATACGGATGATCAGCAACTAGGAGAGAAAGATAGGGGTGTTAGAGATGAAGATGAAGATTTTACTCAGATTTCTGATGTAATTAACAGGCATCATGATATAAAGGAGGTTTCTAAAGCTTCTCAGGAAAATCAGATGTCCGAATGTACTCAAGTAGATAAGTTGAATATAAATAAAGTCTCTAATGAGGAAGTTCAAGGTGAGATTAGAAAGTATTCAATTAGTGTGGAGAATAAAGATGAAAGGGTTATTGGTTGCTTTCCAAGCAAGACTGGTTCCATGGATCAGGAGGCTTCTGCTCAGGATCTAATTCTGACAGTGTTACACCCCGTATCTTCGAAAAGCACTTATCAAATTTGAAACATAAATACGTTGAGTTGGGTTAAGTAAAACCACTTTGGAATATAAGGAGCAAGCATTATTAAGTATATTTATTGAGTGAAAGATGTATATAAGGTATACCGGAAGGTTTTATAAGGAAATGAGTGGAAGAAATGGAGTAGTATGACTTTGGAGAAAGGATGGGTCATGTTTTGTGTGAAAATTTTGATCCAACTTGGGGGACAAATATCTCTTAGCATATGAAGTGTTTTGAAGTTAAACAAAAGTCTAAAATGAAGTTCGTTGAGTCTAGTTTCCAACGCAATAAACTACTCATCGATAGGACATCAGAGTAGAGAATTATGGACGTTACAAGTTCAGCTGACAGAGCAGAAACGCGTGCTACAGTACTGCTACAGTAACGGACTTGCTACAGTCCTACTACAGTGACCCGACCCGAATTTGAACTAATATAAAAGGGGCTTGCCCCATATTTTTTCAGCCAAAACATTTTCCAAACTACTCCAAAATTCTCTAGAATGTTCCCCAACTCTCAAACCCAAATTTCAAGCCTAAATCAACGATAATTCCCGAATTCCGATTCAGGCAACGTATAGTTGCAAGTATAGAATTATATAGCGACGCGTGTGGTTCAAGTTTAAGGTGGAAAAAGTGAAGATATAGTGATATTATCAGGAGTAAGGTATGAATCTCCTATTATTAATGTTTATTTTGGTTTAGTTACTGAGATAAAACTGTCAAATAGCCGTATAATAGTTTTGTTGGTGGAAATATGGGATAAACCCCATATGGGATGTTATGGAGTATTTTGGTGTTGAGAATATTATGATTAATGCGGTATTGATGTTGTTGTTATTGGTTGCTGAATTACTATTTTGGGCTAGGCATATAAACGGGGAGATCTTTGTCAAATTTCGAAAGATTCTAGAAAGATTTATTTGAAGGACTAAGACAAGCATTGAGTAGTTAGAGTTAAGGCGACCAAAACGGTATGTTAAGGCTCGTCCCTTTCTTTCAAAGGCATGACTCCTATGTTACGATTTCATAAATGCTTCCATAACTTCGTTGTTTTCAAAAGTTAGAAGTCTATGATTCCAGGGCATGATTCCTTTTCCCGATAACTCATAAATGCTTTCCAAAATGTTCGTATTTTTCCAAAACAGAGGTTTATGACTCCGTAAGCTTTTATGACAACAACGATGGATATGTTTTACAATGACAACGATGATGTCAAAGATAAGAATATTTTTCTATGATGACTATGATGAGAACGGTTTCATGTTTAAAGGTTCCAAGTTATGATTCCAATGACGATATAAGAATGTTGAGCTATTTCTTGATCCCTCAAGTTTATTCATGGATGATGACTATTTTTAAAGATTCCAAAGTATATGAATTGACGCCTTACAAGATTTATGATCCTAATCTATGCTTTCTCTTGATGTTATTCTTCATTGATAGTCCCACCTTATAATAATTGTTCCTTCAAGGTGAGACAAAGCGACGATGATTATTTCATAATATAATCGGAGGTTACCAACCTTACGTCACTCCGATAGAGTTATAACTTTCTTTGGGCTCTCATGCATGCTGCTTATATGATATATGTATATGTAAATGGGGAATATGGAAAAAAGGCCCAGAGCGTTATATACGCGTAACCACATGATCAGTTGGTATAATATGACATGATATCATCCCGGACGTGGGATGCCCGGATGCGAGACATGTGTGGTTAAATGGATCGGAGCCGACGCCTCGGCAATATGTATGTTCTATTTTCTATATATATAAACAAGAAATGTTTTTCAAAAGAAAGCAAGCATGCATGGCATCCACCCTAAGAGGCACTCATATGTATAGGTTACTCTTTTATCTTACGATACGCTCTATATTTCCATTCTGTTATTATTCATACTTTACATCCCTTATTATGTTACTATTCATGCCTTACATACTTGGTACATTACTCGTACTGACGTCCCTTCTTGTGGACGCTGCGTTTATGCCCGCAGGATCAGGTAGCCAGTCAGACGATTCACGAGAAAGAGACCTCCCCTCGGCGGCGGCCGGTACGCTCCATTGATCCGGAGCTTCGGTCCTTTTTGTACGCTATTCGGTTACGTACATATATGGGTAGGCGGGCCTTGTCCCGTCATTTCTACGCTTGTACTCCATAGAGGTCTCAGAGACAAGTGATATGTAGTCGTGATATTACACGACCTCGTCGGCGTGTATTTTGTTGTACAGTATATATGTAGCGGCCAAATCGGCTTGCGCTGTTACTCTCAGTGCTTATGTTTATATGTATGTGTTGGCCGTGAGTTCCCGGTGTAGTGTCTTTTATGTTGATTGCTCGGGAGACAGTATAGCACGATTCTGATTGTATATGGGCCCGGGACAAGTCGGTGAGAAGTGCGCAAGCATAGGAGTGCTTGACCGCAGTGGTCGGGCACTTGTTACGGCCCATCGGTTTGGGTCGTGACAAAAGTAGTATCGAGCAGATTCGTCCTAGGGATTGTCTACGGACCGTGTCCCGTAGAGTCCGTTTATGGGTGTGAAGCGGCCACACTTATAAACGAGGAAGTCAGGTAGGCATTTAGGAATTATTGACCTTCCTTCTATCTTAGATCGTGCGATAGAGCCAGAGTCTAGGAAAGACCACTTCTGATCTTTTTCCTGTAGGTAAGTGTAGACTAAGATGAAGAGATCAGCCTCAAATAGTAGGGGTGCTAAGAAGACCTCTAGAGTATATCTAGGACCCCAGGCTCCAGGACCGAGCAGGACGAGCCTAAGTTATTCCATTGAGACTGATCCTTCGGAGGACCCAGCGATGATTCCTCCAGAGTTCTTGACTCCCGGGAGAGGGACCCCCGGAGACAAGGACAAGATTATGACACAGATCCATCCGAGTATTCGTCTGGGACACCGGAGGAGGAGATTTTCGAGGCCGTACCAGCTGCTCCTATAGTAGAGCACTACGTCAGACCAGCCTCCCCGGTGAGTGTTACGGATTACTCTAGCCCTCTATCCTAGCCGTCGGTAAACCAGGAGTTGCCCGGTTGTTTATATCCCTCGGACTCTGATGAGAGAGATGATGAAGGCCAGACGAGTGGATGGTGGGTAGATGATGACGAGGAGTACACTTCACCTTATAGTCCACCAGATCAGAATAGAGACCGATCAGTTATAGGTATATGAGTCCTTATTGGAATTTTCTATGTATGTGCATTTGCTGTAGATTATTATTTAATAGTGGCGAGCGGAAACCCAAAGAGGCCGATAACCGAGTATTTATAAGTAACGGCGACCAAGGTGTGTTCGCTACCATTGGAAATCTAAAAATATAGGACGGAAAGTAGTCATACATACATATGAAAGGTGAATATTGAGAATTAAAAAGGCCAAAATAGTAAGTGTGTAGTCGGAATAGTAAGAGACCCTTTCTAATTCGGAGGGAGATGCGTTATGAGAACGTTTTGGAATTTGTCAAGACTTCAACTTGCTTAGATTATGTGGTGAAGGTCATGCGGTAAGATGGATACGATTATACCAGCATTAACGCACCGGATTTCATCAGAGTTCAAGGTTAAGCGTCTTTGGGGTGAGAGAAATACTAAGATGGGTGACCCCCTGGGAAGTGTACAAAAAGTTCTATAAATTTAGATATAAGAGGCAAATGAGAAGCTAGAGCAGCCTAAGGGAGATTGGAGTATGCGGAGTGGTTGGAGACCTTAAGAGGTCACGTAGGACGAGGCAGACTAGACCGGTGAAGAGAAAGAAGGTGCATCACAGCTCTAGAATTAGGGCGAGTTTGAATAGCGTTTGGAAATATTTTGTAAGCGAGATGGTAGTAATTATATATATATACGTATGCATATGATATCCCATACGTGGCTATATCAGTGGGTATGTGTATCCCGGCAACCAACGTTGCGGTATATGGAAGGCATTAATTGAACAGGGTAACAAAGTTCAAGTGACAAAAAAAAATTGAAGGTAGGCATGCGAATTGGATAAAGTGTGGCAGTATGGAACAAAAGAGGAATGTGCGGGGTCAGAGAATAGGCTTCGATAAGTGGGGCTAAAAGGATAGTGATCACGACGAGGAATGTGAAGTAAGGGAAAGAATGGTTAGGCCTTGCGACGATGTTAAGAGATTTCCGGCCCTTGAAAGGTATAGGGATAAGTGTGTGGTCAAATTAACATGGTTGCCTCGGACATGGAAAAGACTTAAGAATAGAACGGATTTGCGCGTTTAAAGGAATATTTCACGAACTTCAGAGCCGATACTATAAATAACAAGAGAAGAAAGGTGCTCGAGGAGGAAGAAACCCAAAAAAGGTTAAGGATGAAAGTAGGAAAGGTATACTAATGGGTTAGTCGAAGGAAGAGGAGAGCATTTAGGAGTAAAATAACTGGAAATCTTTAACCATGGGAGTAAGAAGGATACTTTAACGAGTTGGTGGTAGGAAACCGATTACTCATCGAGGAAAGAGCGAGGATGATGAGTCGACACAATTGATTAGAAAATTAATGACATGGAATAAGAATTCATGTGAAGACCGAGAGATTCGATCATAGAGGAAATGGAATGAAATGTAAGGAACGTGCATGGAAGACCACCCGGCCGTAGCATCAGAAAGATAGATAAAGGTTCGATGAACGAGGATGGAGAGAGTGTAAACTGTAAGAATTATGTGCTAAGAGCAAAAGTAGCAGGACACTAGAAAAACTTGGATGCACAGCTGCAACACAAATGCATAGCTAAGAAGAATTATGGGTAAGTGAGCTAAACGGGCGAAAGCACTAGTAGTGGACTGAAGGGTATGGAGATATTGACCAAAAAAAAAGAAGATGATATAGACATAAATGGAAGAAGAATCAGGGAAAGAAGTTTTAGATATGGTATAAGCGAAATCGGGAAGAAAAATGAGGAGTAAGGTATAATCGAAGACTTCATAAAGGACGTGGTGAGTTTCGATGTCCCCATTAACTTGCAGGTCCGGAAAATCGTTAGTCATAAAAGACAGAGGTATGAAAAGACGGAAAAGAAGGCATCGGAATTGGATCTAAACCTTATAGGTATTCCGATTGGATACAAGACTGTAACTAGCAAGAAGATAGACAAGTCAGACCATACAATGATGGAACCCTGGCCCTAAAAAGATCGTGAAGGGTGGCAGATAATTATCGAAGACGACGGTTACTCGAAGGCTATAGGCATATAAGGACCTCCTTAATAAGGGGGAAGAACATACTAGACTTGAAAGGAACTATGACGATTCAAGCTCCAAAAAAGGAGATTTATTAGCTCAGGGCCAGAGTTCGAGGCGTATTGGCATATCGGGAAGGTAACGGAAAGAAGCAGAAATGAATTGACAATAAGTGTACCATAGATTATGCGACATAGGGAGAAAGTATGGAAGATAACTCAAGAGAGCACTTTATGCCGAGATGAACTACGATATTTTTAGACTATGATTTGAATCCCTCGTATCGGGCAAAAATTGTGCCGTACCTAGGTATGCAGTGACATGCAAGAAAAGTCTCTAAGCTAAATTTACAAAGGGTGTTAGAGAGGATGACGAACCCAAAGAACACTTGGGATAACAATGACAATTGTAATAAAAGGAACAACGATTGGTAGTTTGGAAATTTTTTAAGGAAAGAAAGAACACTTGCTCACTGTGAATAGAAATAAAAAGAGTTCACCGGATATTAGAAAATAGTTCATGGACCACTAATTATCTTGAACATGAGAGCATATGCTATGGAATTATATGAACCGTCAACGTGAAGCTATGCCCAACTACAATTGTAAGAAGGCCACACCGAAAAGCCAATAAGGAATAACGACTGACGAAACGATCGCTGATACAAAGAAATAGAAGATAAGTATACTTGTGTTGCAAGAGAGTCATAATAGAAGAATTGTTGTAGTCCTATGCTTCTGGGATTGTATTGATAGATGTGAGGGAATGAAGTAAAGAAAAAGTTGTAGCAGGAGCTCAAAGGTGTTGCGAGCTATGAAATTAGTTGAACTCGGATTATAAGTTTGCCATAAGTGTAACTGGACTGCGAAGGATAATAAATGGCGAAGAAACATTGTGTATATACGTATTTCGGATAATGATATAACAGGCCTTAGAAAGGAATATAACCATTAGGTTCACTAGCGACACAATTATGCTGGGTAAACATTTGGAATGTAAGGGTAAAAGAGATGGCGACAAGGATGTAAGGATTAGAGAGCCTGACTAATGGACTATAAAAAGAAAAAAGAAAAAAAAATCGGTACAGTGTATATCTAACATCAACGGGTACAAAAAGGATAGCCCGAGATGGCCCCGAAGGAGTAAACGCAAAGAGGGTGCCGTAGAGAGAAAGGTAGCGCCCACTAACAAGGAAACAAGGAACGAAAAAAAAAAAAAGAGAAAAAAAGAAGAGTACTTATAGGACGATGAATAGTTATGGCATGGCAAGTCAAGACTACCATAATGGAGAAAGAACAAGAGCGAGATGCTAGTTAATTTCCGATCATGTACATGAGGACAAAGAAGTGAAAGAAGATGACTGAAGGCAATAAAGAGTTAAGAAGGAATGAGAAGAGACTGACCTAAGTTATAGTTTAAGCAAATGGTAATCGGAACCTAAAGGAAAAATAATTGTTCTAACGAATCAAAGATGGTGTCGTGGGTTGGCAATACTGCAACATTCGAAGACGAATGTTTTTAAGGGGGAAAGGATGTTACACCCCGTATCTTCGAAGAGCACTTATCAAATTTGAAACATAAATACGTTGAGTTGGGTTAAGTAAAACCACTTTGGAATATAAGGAGCAAGCATTATTAAGTATATTTATTGAGTGAAATATGTATATAAGGTATACCGGAAGGTTTTATAAGGAAATGAGTGGAAGAAATGGAGTGGTACGACTTTAGAGAAAGGATGGGTCATGTTTTGTGTGAAAATTTTGGTCCAACTTGGGGGACAAATATCTCTTAGCATATGTATATGTATATGATATATGTAAATGTAAATGGGGAATATGGGAAAAAGGGCCAGAGCGTTATATACGCGTAACCACCTGATCAGTTGGTAGAATATGACATGGTATCATCCCGGACGCGGGAT
Source organism: Lycium ferocissimum (assembly GCF_029784015.1). Taxonomy (NCBI): domain Eukaryota; kingdom Viridiplantae; phylum Streptophyta; class Magnoliopsida; order Solanales; family Solanaceae; genus Lycium; species Lycium ferocissimum. The sequence continues at coordinate 48,254,215 of NC_081346.1, forward strand.
GCTCGGACGCGGGACATATGTGGTTAAATGGATCAGAGCCGACGCCTCGGCAATATGATATGTTCTATTTTCTATATATATGAACAAGAAATATTTTTCAAAAGAAAGCTAGCATGCATGGCATCCGCCACAGAGAGGCACTCATATGTACAGGTTACTCTTTTATCTTACGATACGCTCTATATTTCCATTCTGTTATTATTCATACCTTACATCCCTTATTATGTTACTATTCATGCCTTACATTACTCGTACTGACGTCCCTTCTTGTGGACGCTACGTTCATGCCCGCAGGATTAGGTAGCCAGTCGGACTATTCACGACGATAGGACCCCTCGGCCGGGCGGTCGGCACGCTCCATTGATCCCGGAGCTTCGGTCCTTTTGGTAGGCTATTCGGTTACGTACATATATGGGTACGGCAGGGCCTTGTCCTGTCATTTCTACAGTTTGTACTCCATAAAGGTCTGTAGACAGTGATATGTATTCATGATATTACGCAGCCTCGTCGGCATGTATTTTGTTGTACAGTATGTATGTAGCAGCCAAATCGGCTTGCGCTGTTACTCTCAGTGCTTATGTTTATATGTATGTGTTGGCCGTGAGTTCCCGGTGCACTGTATTTTATGTTGATTGTTCGGGAGATAGTGTAGCACAGTTACAGATTGTATATGGGCCCAGGACAGTCAGTGAGAAGTAAATGCAAGCACAGGAGCGCTTGGCTAGTAGTGGTCGGGCACTTGTTACGGCCCATCGGTTTGGGTCATGACAGAAAAATAATTCTAATGTAGTATCTACACAGAAGAAACCTTCTCCTCTTAAAGAATTACATGATCTGGTGTAACATAATCTGAAGGATTTGGAGAATAAATGTTGCTTTACCGAATGGCAATATGTGATCAGTACAGATGATAAGCAAGCTGAGCGTAATCTAATATTAGAGGAGTGTTCTTCACATGAGACTAAAGGTAGTAAGAAATGGAGGAAGGGCAATCCTAATGTTGAATTGGTGGTTACTAGATTAGCTTCTAAAAGAAACACAGGTGTAAGTAAGAAAACTAGAGAACAACCATCCAGGATTCTGTCAAAGAGGGGTGCTAGTTCTAAATTAAGTTCCTAATGATGAAGGCATTCTTTTGGAACATAAGATCTGTGAATACTCAGAAGGCATTTCATAGAGTTCAGATGTTGCATAGACATCATAAATTCTTTCTATTAGCATCCATGGAGCCTTTTCAAGATTCTAAACACATTGACAAATATAAAAGGAGATTGGGTATGCGGTGGTGGTTTTTAACTTGCAATGGTAAAATCTGGTTTTTTGTTAATGATGGAATTGAGGTGGAGGTATTGATGAACCCTGATCAACAGGTTACTCTCAAGCTTACTTTCCTAGACAGTGGCAAAATGTTTGTCACTATCTTAGTTTATGCAAAGTGTGATGCTGTGGATAGATTGGAACTGTGGGATAATATCTATTCTTTATCAAGCAGCATGAATTTTCCATGGTTGGTAGGTGGAGATTTCAATGTCATTTTACATGAAGAAGAGAAGATAGGTGGGTTGCCTGTTCACCAAACTGAGGTTGAAGATTTTGCATTTTTCAAAAACTCTTGTGACCTGCAGGATATTGACTTTAGGGGCAGTCCTTTCACTTGGTGGAATGGTAGAGCTGGGGAAGATTTCATATTCAAAATATTGGACAGGATCTTAGTCAATAATCAGTTGCAAGAATGGCTTGGTAATCTACAAATGGAGCATTTATCCAGAACTGGATCAGATCGCGCACCTCTTTTGCTTACAGCAGGAGAACAAGTTCAACAATTCTCCAAGCCTTTTAGATTTCTAAAATTTTGGGTAGATCATGAGTCTTTCATGCATACAGTGGAACAACATTGGAGTACTGAGTTTGTTGAAGGTGCTTTTATTACTTTCAAGTTGAAAATGAAGAAATTGAAAGCTGCTCTATCTGTATGGAGTAAAGAGACTTTTGGTGATATCTTTAAGCAACTAACTATTAGAGAGGATATTGTTAAGATCAAAGAGCAGTTGTTTGAAGAGGATCCCTCTGAAGTTAATAGAATGGTTTTGCAACAAACTCAAGCTGAATTCAAAAGATATATGCATTTTAAAGAAGAGTTTTGGAAACAAAAGGCTGGTGTTAAATGGCAATCAGAAGGAGATAGAAATACAAGGTTTTTTCACAGCTTGGTAAATGGAAGAAGGAAGAGCAACTTAATAGAATACAGAATGATGAAGGTGCATGGTTGGAAGATAGGGATTAGATTTCAGCAGTAGCTATAGACTTCTATCAGCAACAATTCTCTTCTGAGGCAACATCATCAGACTATAACATCTTAGAGCATGTGGAGGAAGCTGTTACTCAGGATCCAAATGATTTATTATGCTCTATGCCATCTTTGGAGGAAGTGCATAAAGCTGTATTTGAGTTAGCAGGTGATAGTGCATGTGGCCCTGATGGTTTATCAGGAATCTTCTATCAGAAATGTTGGGATATTGTTGGGGCAGATGTATACAATGTAGTTAAGGCTTTCTTTAATGGTCAAACTCTTCCAAAATCTGTCACTCATACTAATTTGGTTTTACTACGAAAGAAGGAAATTATCAACAATTTTTCTGATCTCAGGCCTATCAGTTTAAGTAACTTCATCAACAAGATCATTACTAGAGTTATTCATGACAGATTGGAATCTATTCTGCCTTCCTTAATTTCTCAAAAACAATCTGGTTTTGTAAAAGGAAGGAATATTATAGAAAATGTGTTACTTACTCAAAAGGTTGTTGCAGATATTAGAAAGAGGGGAAGGCTAGAAAATGTGATCATCCAACTAGACATGGCAAAGGCATATGATAGGGTCTCTTGGAAGTATTTAATTTAGGTGATAAAGAGGATGGGATTTTCAGAGGTATTTGTGGATATGATTTGTAGAATACTTGCTAATAACTGGTATTCAATCCTCATTAATGGACAGGCTACTAGTTTCTTTCATTCTACAAGGGGAGTAAAGCAAGATGATCCTTTATCACCTGCATTATTCATCTTGGCTGCTGAAGTATTATCAAGAGCTTTAAATAGCTTGTTTGATGAAGGGATGTACAGGGGATATGGTTTGGCTAAATGGAGCTCTAATCTGAATCATTTGTCATATGCTGATGACATAATAATTTTTGCCTCTGCTGACAAATGGTCACTTCAAAGGATTATGAAGATTCTGCATGAGTATGAAGCTGTTTCTGGTCAAAAGATTAATGTTCATAAGAGTGCTTTCTGCATGTATAAGAGAATATCTAGTGAACTGGTGAATGAAGTCCAGCAAAGCACAGGTTTCTCAAGAGGTGAATTTCCTTTCACCTACCTTGGATGCCCAGTGTTTCATGCAAGAAAACAGAAGATATTCTATAGAGATGTGATAAAGAAAGTTAGAGATAAATTGCAAGCATGGAAAGGAAAACTACTGTCATTTGGTGGTAAAGTTGTACTAATTAACAGTATGCTACAGCATTGCTGTATATCTGTTATCAGCAATGGTTCCTCCCAAAAGTGTTATCAAAGAGTTGCAAAACATGTTTAATAGATTTTTCTGGCAAACAAAGACAGATGGTAAATGTAAACATTGGTCTGAATGGAACAAATTGTGTTATCCCAAAGGGGAAGGAGGTTTAGGATTCAGATCATTGAATGATATTTCAAAAGCTCTTTTCTCAAAACTTTGTTGGAGATTTAGAATAAGTAACTCTTTGTGGTCAAACTTTATGTGGAATAAATACTGTAAGAAGGTTAGACCAACCCTTGTTCAATGGAAGGGTAGTACTCAGACATGGAAATATATGTTAGAAGCTAGTAATGATATAGAGCATCATATCTGGTGGGAGCCTCATCAAGGTTCTATATCAATATGGTATGATAACTGGTTGAAAATAGGTGCCTTGAATGATCAAATTCAGTTCCAAGCTTACAAAGATGACAGTGTAGAAGATCTAGCAGAAATAATGGAAGGAGATCATTGGGATATGACAAAGGTACAGCAGATGTTTTGTGATGAAATGGTACTTATCAATAATAAGCTTGGAAATCGATTGAACATCAGGAAATTGACAAACCCCATTGGATGCTTACTAGTTCTGGAAAGTTCACAGTAAGTAGTGCATGGGAGTACATAAGGCAAAAAAGGCAGGTTTCCTCTTAATGTTCAAGGTTTTGGATCAAAGGTATGCTCTTTAAAATATCTCTTCTCATTTGGAGAGTTTGGTTTTACAAGCTGCCTGTTGATGAAGTATTGCAAAGGATGCATATTTCGTAGCCTCAAGATCTTGTCGTTGTTGTCACGATCATCAAGAAACAATGGATCATTTATTCTGAACTGGTCCATTTGCTATGAAAATTTGGAAATATTACTGTGATACAGCTGGAATTTCAGGACCTCTAATTCAGGTAAAACATGCAATACTGAAATGGTGGAACACTCCTGTTAAATCCAATCTGAAGACCTTATATCAAGCAGTTCCAACCTTTATATTGTCGCACCTGTGGAAGGGTAGAAATACAAGGAGGCATGGAGGTTCTATCACTGTGAACAAGGTTATATATGAGATCAACAGAGGTATATTGTTATTGGCACAAAGCCTATTTCCTGGCATGAAGCTGTTTCCAAAAAGGTGGCCTTTCTTTGTGCAATATTTAGAAAACTCCGAGAAAGACAAGGTTGTTCACAAGGAAGTAACATGGTTACCACCGGAGGGGAAATACAAGTGCAATCGATGGTGCCTCAAGGGGTAATCCAGGTCCAAGTTCAAGAAATTTTCTCGTATTAGAGATCATAATGGAGATTTAGTGTATGCAGCAGGGAAAAGATTGGAGGATACTACTAATGTAATAGCTGAAGTAGTTGCAATTGAAAATGGAATACAATATTGTGTAGATCATCATCAGCTATTACCTTTGATAGTAGAAACTGACTCTTTAACTATGCAGAAGATGGAATATGGGAAGTACCATGGAGGATATCATTGGTAGTTAAAAGAATTCAAAGGCTTAGAGAAGGAAAGCAGATTGGTGTGGCTCATGTGCTAAGGGAAGGAAACAGCCTGGCAGATTTTTTCACTAACCTTGTTTTTTATTTTGCAGGTACCATGCAGTTTCATAATTTTTAGGAAGTCCCATCAACAGGTAGAAAGATAATCAACATGGAAAAAACCCAAACTCCAAACATTAGAATAAGAACAAAGGAGCAGTTTTGAATAAAGGGAGGGAATAAACTGAATATAGTGCAGTCTTCAGTGTGTGGTATTAATGTTATGTTCAATCTACTGAAGGATGTACTATATCTAGTTGGTTGTTTATTAGACTGATATTGGATTGACTTGGAGTTTGAAGGCTGGATCAGTACTACTACAATGGCTACAAGAAGTGCTACCCAGAAGGTGCATCACAACACAAAGAGCAATCATCTTGATGGATCAGTATGCAGGAGGATTCAGCAGCCTATGCAGACCTGTGCTGATCTGTGAACTTGGTCATATGGTGAAGCTGTGCAAGTCCTATAAAAACTCTACTGGAAGAAGCTTATTACAACCAAAAGCTTGAGGTTCTACTTCATGAGTTCTTGATCCATTCCATCTGTGAGACTTGTAGATGTGAAAAATGGATACAAGACGAGGCCTTGGAACTAATTGGCTTTCTTCTTGAGATGTTATTAGGATTAGAATAGTTTTACCATTTCCCTTTTCTTAGATTTTTTTCTCTTTTCTTCTTTTTTGCTTGTACAGTTTGAATTATTTTAATAAATTTCCACCTTTTATGGTGGCTTTAATTAAAAAAAAAATGTTGACACTAATAAAAAATAGAATTTAACCTCAACAAATGGGATTCTGGAAACTGAGCATAATGATAGTTTCATGACTTCCTTTCTTTTTTTTTCTTATGATTGATCCTGCAACTCACATATGCTATCCTGTTGAATGTAATACTCTTGAGTATATCACTTTGTGACTAGGACAGTGGCATGAACCTCCTTTGAGACTTGTAATTGTTTCCATGTGAGTTCTCCATCACTTGTGATTTGCTTTGACCCTACTTGACTCATGTTCAATCCTAGGGATAGTCTTATATTCCCTCCTATTTTTGTGGATTTGTTGGTTAGGACTTGACTATCTCTTGTATCTTAGTTGGACTCTATTTTGATTTTGTATTTGTGATTGAATCTGTCTGTTCAAGTCCTGAAGTAAGGAAGTAAGAATAGCGCTTTTAAGGCCCCCTCTTAATGTTCTCTGTAAGATCGCCTGTATGTTAAGGCAATTTTTGTAATTAGCTAAGCCTTTATGACCTCTTAATGAACCTAAACTAAGATATAGAGACCTAAGAGGATCATGATAAAGCTGTACCCTGTAACACTGGGCACTTTGAGTTTACTTTGGGTTTAATGATCATGTTTTGTCATCCCTCTACTAACTAGATTGCTAAAAAATAGGATATAAAACTAGTACAAAGTCTTTTACAACTTGGTTTATGGCTAATGTATTTGCAGTTCTTTGTGAAAATGGCCTTAAGTCATGTTTGGAAGCTGATTTGTAATTTGAAATTCTGGAAATTGCTTGAGTGTCATTACTGTTTTGAAAGAAGGAACTAAATGAGTCTTATGACTCACCAAGATTGACTGAGTATTCTAATAGGGTTGAAGTGAGTTAATATATAACCTATAGGACCTTGAGATTACAAATTGTTGACATGGGAGTTGAAATAGAGACTTGTTTTGTTAAAATGGAGCCTAATCGGCTCTTAAATGCTTATGTGTGCCTAGTTGAAGTCTTAAGAGTTGAAACAACAAAAGATTAGAAATTCCCTTTTGTTTGACACTTATTTTTGTTTTGAATCATCTAAGTCATGTAGGGATTTAAAAGAACCTATTTTTGACCTTGAAGTGATGAATGGTTGCCATGTGCTATCTTGAAGCTTGGCACTGTCTTGAATCCATTTGGCTGTCCTAGAGGAAAACTGAGTTTGCTATTTGCTAAACAAGACTAAAATTGACTAAAATTGTAAGAAACAAACCTGTTTGACTTAAAGATTGGGGATTGTGTTATGGCTTGCAATTTTGCTTATTTTTCCAAGTCTAAAAAATGGAAACTGAGTGAAATTCTCCTGTGTCAAGACTAATCTTTATGATTCTTGTTAAGTGTTGTAATGCATCCTGAATGGGCTATTGAAGTTGGAATTATGAGTTTTGTTCTGCCTACCATTGATCACTAAGCTTACTCAATTAATAGACTACTAAAACTGTAAAAGTAGCTTTAAACCCCTTGTGAAAGTGTGTGTGTTTTGGTTCAGTTGATTGCTTGTTTTTGACCCAATATTTAGATGAAGTTCCCTTGATAGTGATTAAGACTTGATTAATAAACTGGTTATGGACAAAAAATGTGCTTGGTACAACATATAGTGTTTGGGGAACTCTGTGAAGGTTCAACTTTCCATTTATTTAGATCTTTTCTTACATACACCATAAGGTGTCTCTATTTGCTTTGAAAAATGCATTACATTTGGTTCTTTTTTCTTCAAAGTTAAAACTGACTTGAAAAGGAAGAAGAAATCCTGTGCGCGAACTATTTAAATCATTTGTGTGCTTACTTGCCTCACTACTTCCTAGTTGTCTATTTCTTTTTTTGTGACATTTAGAATCTATGAATACTTTAAAAAGCTGGTCACCTTTGGTTTGTTTTAGCTTGACTTAACCTATGCTTAGGGACTCTGTGTGGATTATTTTAACTTGTTGGTATCTCTGAATACAACTAAGAATGAAGATTTGATATTTGAACTGGAAAGGTTGAAAGGTAAACGGAAAATATTTGTTTGCAACTGTGCTCATGAAAACAGTGTATTAATCCCTCAAGCTGGAATTTTGAAATCTCTATTTTTACTAAGAGTTGCTCTCATTCTAGACTAGATTAATCCTAAGCTTCTTGACTTAGAAACGGCCTGATGAATTGAGTTTTGGGATGCTGATTTGCTTAGCTTAAATGATAGATCTTTTATTATTTGTTTTACTGAAACATTGCTTGATTTACTTGCCTAAAACTTCCATTTGAGAAGGTAAATTTGCTTACCTGTTAGTGTGTGCCATTCTTTGGGTTTTGAGTATTTTGTGGGAGTTTTGATATTGTTTCTGGGTAGTTTTGATGAGTTATTTGAAGGAAGGATATGGGGAACATATAGGATATATGGAGGGTATGCCTCCCAAAGGGGTTTTACTCTCCATATATAGGTATATCACCTAGTATATCTTTTATATCAAAGCCCTAACACATAGAAAGTTCTAAAAAATGGAATAGTATATCAAGTGGTATACCATGTATACTACTCTTTGACACTTAGAAATTTTTTAAGAAAATAAGGACCTGGGCTCGTTATTTGGGCCTGTCACTTGTGTTATTATACTCGGCTTATCACTACTGTTGCTTTGGGCTTATTCCCATTTGGACCATTTTTGATCATTTACCATCATTGAATTGTTAAGTGAGTCAGTCCAAATAAATTGTAATCCATTTTTTGCTTGTGTAATAATCGTTGTAATTTTCATTTTTGTACTTAGTTTAATTCATGAATATGTATAAATATTATGCATACCCGTTTGCATCTTTGTCCATTCAAGCCTGTTAGTGGGCCCCAATGGGACCCACTAACGTATCTAGATCTAGTCAACCTTTCCCTTGGAGCAAAATGGAGCATACGTTGGATTTAAGATGAACCCGATTGCATAAATACTTTCTTTTTGGGCTTGGTCGGCCCAATCTCTCTATCTATATTTAAATTATGTACTTTAAATTGTTACTTGCATAATTATTGTGCCAATTGGAACCCTTATGAGATTGTCATATTTTAAAGTCGCCAAATGAATTTGCAACAAAATTAAGACATAGTTGTAAGGCATTAATGCAAATTGGGACTGATTTGATTAAAAGGACCAAATCTGCCGACTTTATGAAATTTGGGACTGATTTAAACATTTACGAAACCTATGGAATTGAATGTGTGGATTGATTTGGACAAAACTTGTGGGACTAATTTTGACTATTTAGACTTAGATTAAAAAATAAAATTTGACTAAAACTCGGCAAAAGATAGAATAAGAAATGGACTATATATATAGTATACTATTAATATATGAACTATAATAGTATGCCTAAAATTACTTTCTTAAAAACTATTTTCTATACTAATATATATATATATATATATATATATATATATATATATATATATATATATATATATATATATCAAAACTATTTTGGGTGGACTTACGTAGAATCCTACTTGGGCTAAGAGCCTTCGGGTATTAGCCTAAGTGTTCTAGTCCGACACCCTAAACGCTCAATTTTGGGCAAAATTTTACCACTTTTATTTTTTTAAACATGGTATATTTCGCATGAATGGCTAAAATCTTTTGTTGCGGAAATATAAGCCACCATAAAACAATTTATATCTACAAAGGCATACTATTAGAACCCGTAGGTCAACCGTATTTTACGGATTCTTAATACCGGGGTGCCTAACACCTTCCCCGGGATCACAGTAACCCTTACCCATACTTTGGTTAGATTAGGATTCTTTTAAAATTTAACCGTTTTGAATGAACCCTTTTCAAACTGGTTTTCCTAATTTCCTAAAAATTAGGTGGCAACTCTAAAATAAGTCCATTTAGTATATTTTTTCCTTTTTTCCCGGTACGATTGACAACCATACTTCCCCAGGACACTTTCCTCTTTAAAATGAGGCAAGTTTATAGACGAATCGGAAAAAATATAACAACTACACCACTCCTGATCTGGGAACTGGAAGCCCTGGAACTCTGAGCTGGCTCAAAACGAGCGGGTCTATCAAACCTGGGTCCTGGAAACTGTGGAGGCGCACTAGCTGCTGAATAGGCTGAGCGCCTAGAGAACTGCTACCTCGGACCACCTCTGGACTCACTAGCAAATCCCGAAGATCTGGCCCTCTTACTCTGACCCCTATAATGCTCATGCTCAACCCTCCGCTACTGCTGGCGCTCCTCAAGATTCTGAGTGTGCGCCCGAATGCGGGAAGTATGCATACCTGACTAAAGTAAGGCTGTCAAGCAATCATCAATCAAATGTGGTCCCAATCCACTCACAAACAGGTAAACACGATCTCCCATGTCAGCTACCATAGCTGGAGCATACCTAGCCAATGAATTAAAATGAAGGCTATACTCCCGAGCACTCATGTTGCACTGTCTAAGGTTCAAGAACCTATCAGCTCTGGCCCGTTGAATCTCTGGCGGCAAATAATATCGAAGGAAGGCACCTACGAACTCCTGCCATACAGGTGGAGATGCATTAACCCCTCTAGAAGATATCCAGGTATCATACCAATGAACAGCTACATCCCGTTATCTGTAAGAAGCCAACTCTACTGACTCAGTATCTGAAGCATGCATCACCCGCAATGCTCGCAACATCCCATCTGTAAAGTTTTGTGGGTCCACAAACGGCTTCGACCCAAAGAATTCTGGAGAGTTTAAATTAATAAAATCATGAACCTTGGCACTAACAGCCCTATCACAATCATGAACCTTGGCACTAACAGCCCTATCACCAAGACCCGTACATTGTCGCTGGGCCTGAGCGGCTATTAACTGGGTCAACAACTGAATAACGTGTCGCATCTCCTTGCCTGAAGCATCTGGTGGAGGAACTGGGGGTTCTAGAGCTCCTCAATGCTCCTCTGGAGCGGGTGAAGTATGTGATGTCTGGGATGGAACCTCATTCTGGGACTCGCCCTCCTCAACATCTATAGGCGGTACCCGTCCAGTCCTCCTTCCTGCCACTGACTTGCCCTTCTGGGCGGCTGATGCTTTTCTCATCACAGGCATCGCTGAAATCATAGCATATTGTCAGAAAAGAGGAATCCTTTTAACATGGTTCTGTCGCACGATCTAAGATGAGAAAGAAAGGTCAATCATTCCTAAATGTCCACGACCCCTCATATTTATAAGTGTGGCGTGCTTCACACCCATAAAGAAGACTATACTGGACACGGGTCGTAGACAACCCTAAGACAGAACTGGTCTGATACTACTTTTATCACAACCCAACTTAAGGGCCATGATGGGCACCCTAAGCTAGCCTACTGAGTACCTCAAAACGCACATCTAATAGTCATATCTGAGTGGGCCATGAAACTAACTCATAAATATCATAACTGAAAGGGGCACATGCCCAAAAGATATACATATACACACACACACACATCATCATCATCATCATCATCATCAACTGTGCCCATATATAAGCCAACAAGGCTATCAAAGGATATAACAAAATATAGACCGAAGAGGTCATAAGACATTTAACTGTACATATCTATCTACGAGGCTCTACATAGAGTACATAATATAATAAGGACAGGATAGGACCCCGCCATGCCCATATATATACAAAAAGAATCATATCATGATGTACTGCAACTCCGAAACAAGTGGAGTGCTCCTGTACCATCCTGAGATGGCAGCCTAAGAATCTGTACCGTCTCCCTGTCTACCTGTGGGCATGAACGCAGCGTCCACAAACAAAAGAACGTCAGTACAGAAAAAGTACTGAGTATGTAACGCATAAGAGTAACATAAGAGAGACATAAGAAACTATAAAGTAAGTGAATGCAACCAGTATGTCTGAACTGTCCCTGTGAATGAATCATATACATAATTACTGTGCATCTAAACTACCTCTGAGGGCTGATGATATGCATAATACTGTGCTTGCATGCGTGAGGTCATATATCTATATGTATACATATATATATGCGTATATAACGCTTGTCAAGCCACTGCGGGCATCCCATCGTATCGTTTTGGCCGGCATCATCATCTTCGTATTGTATCGGCCGCATCATCGTATCAACATATGACCACAGATCGGGCGGTACGCATATATATATATATATATATTATATATATATATATATATATATATAATACATAATATATGCGCATATAGCCCCTGAGGGTCTCGGGTCTGTACATGCATATATATATATATATATATATATATATATAAATAAGTGCAATCCAAAGCATAAAACAGGATAGGAGTACAAGTATCTCTAAAACTATACTGAATCTGAAGGAAAACTTTCTGAAGATACATTATGGAACATGAATCGAATAAGTCGTCCCTAACTCTAAAAGTGGAACCATTATGGATTGACATTATGTGTACATTCGGTTCATAAGGATCATGCCAAAAGAAAGAAACGGATAGCCTTACATACCTCGTCTTCTCCTTACTACTCCACGCCTATCCTTCTGAGTTTGTAAATCTACATTCAAGATGATTCACACTAAGTTTAAGTCATTGAAACGTTTATAAGATCAAACCAGACTATTAGGTGAGCTAATGAAATTTGGGCAGCATTTTCCCTTTATCACTTACTTCCACCAAATTCCAAAACAGCTCCCAGACTACATTAACAACATCAACAATACCATAGCCAAGAGATATATTCAAACTAAACTCAAATCCATCCAAAACTTCCTTACAAATTCAATCCGTAGCCAATAATTTCAACATAACATCTTATATCCTTTCTACCATGATTCACTTCATCTTTAAGGCTTGCTAAACCCTCAAATCAACTCAACATAAGAAACAAGATGAATAACATACCTTATATTTGAAGAACTTCAACTTACATAACTTGTTTCAAGACCAAACTCTCCTGAACTACAAGTAGAACCAAGAACAATCACTTTCTAGGAATTAGTTAAGGATTTTATGGCTTTATCTCTTCTTGATTTGATTTGGGATGTTTATGGATGTTTGAGAGAGATTAGAACATCACTAGGGTTTTGTTTTGATGAAGAAAAATGACCCCAAGTTGTGGGAAAATCATTTTATAGGCCAAAACAAAAATGTCCACCGACTTTAAAGCTTCTGGAATTTTCGGGCAAAGTACTGGCAAAAAGTGTGGGCCGTACTTTCAGCCCGTACTTGGGAGGGTCAAAATCCAAATTTCTGGAAAATTTGGGTGAAGTACGGCCAAAAAGTGCGGGACGCACTTCAAAGAACGGGCCGTACTTCTATCCCGTACTTCTCAGAATAACGATTTTACAGTTGTATTGGAAAGAATACTCACTGAACTTGAATTTACATAGGTTATGTATTCCAATTTACATAGGTTATGCATTCCATAACTCCTCATATTCTAGGAGATATACCTCTCTCAAGTTGGACCAAAATTTCTGTCCAAAATTCATCTAAGTTTTCCCAGAGTTTCAATCGACTTAATTTCTTCGATTCACTTGATCCCGAAACCTTCAGACACTTGTTTAGCACTTGTTAGAAGTCCTCCTTAACCTTATAAGAGTTCCATGACCTCTCCAGGCCTATGTTATTTTACTTACGATGCAATGACGTAAAAAATTTTGAGGTGTAACACTAATCTTCTTCACTTACTCATTTCCACAAACCCTCCACTTTCGATCATATATCTGATCATATAACCATAGTATGATGTTATCACAAATCACCAATGTAGTTTCTCCTTCCACTATGCAACTTTTATCCAAGCCTGAGCAATGCAGGATCATTATTGTGTGTTGCTTTAGCCTGGTCAACTAAGATTATTTATGAAGTCACACATGCTAGTTCCTTGCCAAGAACGCTGCCATCAATTCTATCATGTCGGTAACATAAAGTTTAAACATTCAGTGTATGCCTACAGCTATAGTAACATAGCCAAAACTTTTCTGTAGACTTCTTGCTCATTGTGTACTCTACAATATACACCTTTTGTCGATGATGCAAGGTAATAACATTGACACTCTGCAAACAACTCAAGTCTTCATTATTGTTTCAGTTGCAAACTCTTGTTTTCTATTTGAAACTCATATTGATCACTGTACAAGTAATGATGTCATATCACTAAATACACAATTACTATCGTCAGTTTCAAGTTGTGGGTCCGATAGTTCTTTACATGCAGCTTCAACGGTCTAGAAACATATGCAACCACTGTAACACCTCGTAAAATTCGTACTAAACCATATTCATGACTTAAGACGTTAGAAACCCAATAAGGAGAGTGTTGGAATCCAAAATATGTTTCAGTTTAGAAAACCAAGTGTTACGCCACAAGGGACGGACCGTAACATGTGTTACGGATCGTCGTTCATACCGTAACGGGTAAGGCTTGAAAAATCACCGTCTCGTAACTTGGACCAAAGGACGGTTCATCGTTATAGACCGTAACACGTGTTACGGCCCATTACATATCGCCGTAACCCAACCTCAAAAATCAGACCTTCACTGGAAATTTTACATGCGTTACGGTCCAGTGTTACAAATCGTAACACGGTCCGTAACAGTGCCGCGACTGAGACAATTAAATAGACGGGAATTCAGTTTTATTTCATAAGTCCCATTCCTTGTTTCTCCCAAACGCACACGTAAGAGTATACGTGGTCGTACAAGTAATATAGACTGTTAAGTCCAGATATCGATCCCACAGAGACTTAGATTCTACTATTAAGCTAATTCAAATTCGGATGAAACTATTCAAGAAAGTGAAAATCAAGATGTTTGTTGAACTAAACTAACCGAAAAGTAAACAATTTGTGATGGGTGTTTGTTGACCGGGAATATCTTGACAAAGATTGTAAGAATTATCGAGATGAGAGAAAGATATAGGGTCATGGCTTTCGACAATCCGGATTGATCTTCGTACAATTTCACCTATTTTATTTCTGGGTTACTAGTTGACGGGTTAATTATG
>NC_081346.1:48269119-48344034 GCF_029784015.1 Lycium ferocissimum
CCCCGAAAAAGGGCAAGTCTATGTATTCATGTATATATATAAATATTTATAGAAGTGTGTGTGTGTGAGAGTGTGTGTGTGTGTGTGTGTGTGTGTGTGTGTGTGTATATATATATATGAGCCACAATGGTTTCGTGTGTATAATAATTGTTAGAGGTTGTGCGTCCACCAAACAAGAGATGTGAGGACTCCGGGCCGTGTACCAGCTTTACCCCATGAAAGATGTAAAGGATACAGGATGTTTCCGTGAAAAACTCCTTGTAAGGGATTAAAAATCACGACCTAACCCAGTAGAATTTCAACTCCACTACACGAGAAACTTTAGGTTACAACTCTATCATAAGCTAGGAATTAACTCCCAAAATCCCTCACCCTTACAATAACACTTTTGCAACCTAGGAACTAACCCCGTAGTCCCTCCATACTTGCAATGCTCCGATTGCAAGCAACTCCACTTGACTAACTCTAGCTAAAGACCACTAATACACCCAAACCCACTCTAGCCTAGTGTACTACTCAAAGGAACCCTTTGAGATTTTACCGTGACTAACTTTAGCCACACACTAATACAACTAAGCTAACTCTAGCCTAGTGTACCACTTAAGAGCTTGTGAAAGCAACCTTGAGAATTTAGAGCACCTATAAACAACTTCCTTTTTGGGAAGAGTAGGTTAACAGTTTAAGCACAAGTAAACAAAGACTCACAACAACCTAAATAACATAGACAAAATCTTGTGTCGATCGTGTTCTTTCTTCTGTAGATGACTTTGTTCTTAAGAGCACTTCGAGAAACTTGTATCGCATTCTCGCACAACGTGGATTAGGTTTTTCAAGTCCGCTCAATATGTTGCCATCATGTTGTATATATAGGGGAGCATGTGGGATGGATAGAGACTACTCATTCGGGGCTGACCAAGCACGAGCCAACTCACAACCGTACTTGTGTGCAGAAGGTTGCCTTAACCTTTATAGTTGTTCTCATCGACGGCAAGGTGTGCACAGAGTGTGTTACATACCAAGTCTCTATCTGGTTTTGAAATAGTTTGGCAATCATCAAAACACAAATGCACTTGGACTTATCAGTTTTCCCCTTTTTGATGATGACAAACTCATAGACTATGTTCCCTCTGAAAATCAGCTTCCCACTTCTTCCCCCTGTGATGCAGACCATCATTTTCAATGCACCTGCAACATGTTAGCAATAAAATATATTTCCTCTGTGAACCAGAAGACCAGGTCACCCACTAAAGGGTCTTTCAATTTTGGCATATATCAATCTTCTAGTTCTTCCCCCTTAGTCACAGCATGTCAGCCAGTACATCCACTGCGTTCTTTCTCACAACATAGTGATCCCATCCCATCGCCACATTTTCACTATATCACTACATATGCACAATATTTATCATCTTCCCCCTTTTGGCATCATCAGAAAAGCAGCCACAGTGTAGCCAAAAGAAGAGGTACAAGCAAGGAATATTACACGCATGATCAATACGAGCAAGCAAGTAATAGTGCATAAAAACAATGTAAAATCCCAAGAATATGAAGTAATTCAAACAGTACAAACATATATCAAAGTAAACCACTAATGTGCACCAAATAAGAAGGGTAGAGAACAAGGGGGTTAAGACATCAACTAAAGAAAGGCAAGAGAAGGGAACTGCGACTGGAGGAAAATGCTAGAAACCACCATCGGGAGTGATCCAAGGCTCAAGAAGATTGTCAATTTTCTCGATATATGCCCGATCTTCGAGCATTTGGTTCCCCGAAATCTTCTACTTTGATCTCGCAAATCGATCCCTCGAAGAGCATTCTCACCTTTCACCGCTAATTTCGTACGTGCTGCCTTCAGGGCTTTGGTGAGAACATTGATGGTGGAGCCTGATTTTTTAGGTGCACACTCACAATCTTCCAGAGTGGCCATGGAGATCATATTATCTTCTGTTCCCAAGGTGGCTTTATCAGCTGTCACATTAAAATGCCCATGGACCTTTGTCAGGAGAAAGCCATAAGGAAGACCAGGATCATTTTCACAAGTGCTCACTGCATTGATCATGTGATTAATCATGATTGCTGGTAGATTGATCGATTCAAGAGTTGACAAAGCTTCCATCAGTACCATATGTTCTAAAGTGACACTGCCATCCCGTCCACTTCTTGGTATGAGCACCTTGTTCACAAACTCAAAAACCAGTTGACAAGTGGGCTCGAGATCTTTTTTGAGGAGCTTTCCTAAACGAACTGACCTGCCTTTCTTAACAATCAAATTTTTGAAGGAGATGGAAGCCCTTACAGTCACATCCATCAGCCCTTTGGTTGATACTCCCAAAATTTCAGCTAGTACAGCTTCAGCCAACATAAAGTTTGTCACATTCACTGTTAGGGCCAGAGCCCTATCATCAAGATGAAGTAGATTTGTATATAGTTCCATCACTTCAGCTTCATACACACAAGGAGCCGGTGGAGTAAGAAGATGAGTCCACTTTTGAAATTCCACCATCTCCTATAGTTCTTTCATCCCAGTCTCCTCTTCCAGATTTACATCAATCATCACCCTAAAGAGAATTTTCTGTTTTTGGAGATGTTCCTTTCTCAGTTCAATTTCATGTCTCTCAATGGCAGTTGTCCTCCGTTTCTTTTATGAAGCAAATTAAGTATCACTTTCTTCTCCCCCTATCCCTTTTGATTTCCTTTTCTTGTTTTCCTTCATACCCCCAAAGATCTGACTGCGCACTGAACAAAGTATAATATCACCATCAAAGTCAACATTTTTTGCTGAGTTTTCTTTTGAGGCACCATGTGCTTTAGCACAGATGGGACACCAAGTTTTCTTCTCAGGGTGAGAGACGGGTATGACATCTATAGCCTTTTCTTTCCTGCTAAGATTTTTGACTTGTTGTCCTTCAAAATTGTCGATATTATCTCTTCCCATTTCAACCTCTCCCTTTGTTTCGTTCGATTCCTTTGAAGAGGAGTCTGACGATATCAGGTGTATATCTGCACCAGTTTTCTCAAGATTCAAGGGTATACTTTGGTTAGAGGAGATTGAGTGCTCCGAGGATGAAGGTTGGAAGTTCATTTTGATTTGTCTTGAAGGAGGGTTTTAAGATATTTGTACTTGGTAAGAGTGATGAGATAGGAGTTGGATCAGATGACCTTGTATAGGACAGAAAAGAGAATGAAAAGTTCGACGGTCTGACGATTTTGGTAAGTGAAGAGAGAAAGAAATGAGAGATGCATTTAAGGTGTCCAAGATGATATTTTAGGACAGGTGTGAGAGACAAGACAGATTGGGTCAGAAGTGAAACATCGATTGGAAGACTTAAGGTTTGAAATATGAATTAGAAGACGCTTGACCGACTTGGCACTTAAATAGTTCAGAACATATGAAGGTGCTTAAAGAACTACTAACCTGAGTCACAAAGAGACTGGGTCTCTGGATAGTTTTGACAGTGCTAAGCAGCAGTTCTGTACTTTGTTCATATGTTGTCATGCACATCCCATGAGCACACCCTTTTTTCTGTCACATCCACTTTCATTTTATCTCTCCTCAACCTGCAGATGATGTCATTTTTTGGATTTGGGAACCCAAACCAGCTTGGGCCCTTTATAGTTATAGAAGGGATGGATCAAGTTCCTTTTCGCCCAAATAGGAAGCACATTCCCTTTGTTCTTCTGAGGTCCTTTCTTTTGAGAACCAATTCCTTTCGTGCCCAAACTTACTTTCCTTTTGATGAAGCCTGTGTTCCTCTGAAAAGAATCAATTCTTGCTTTGCAATACTCCTTCTAGTGACCTGCTTGCCCGCAATGAGTGCACAACTAATTTTCAGTGGTGGAGACATACTTGCTATGAGGATTGTAGGGTGTCTTCTTATAACCAATCCCTTCCCTACCGCTTCCTTTACTATTGTACATGGAGGTAATTACGTCAGAGGACCAGGTCCAATTGAGAGTTTTATTAATATCAAACTTAATTCTGTTCAAGTCTTCCTTCAATTGCTTGCTCTTCTCGACTTTAGTAGTAAGACTTAGTTTTTCCTTTTTGATCTCATCTTCAAGTTCCAAGTAAATTTTACTGGCTTCACCCTTCCCATTAAGAGACGCTCATGTATCCCCTTTTATTTGACTTTCCAAGAAAATATTTAGTTGATTGGTCTAATCAACCTGCTCTCTCATCTCTCCAATCGACACCAACAGATTATCTCTTTCAAGTTTGGAATTACTGATTTTAAGAGTTAGTGTATCCTTTTCAGCAATCAGGGCATGGTAGGCATCAATTAACACACCTGACAGTGACATAAGTTTATTTAGAGAGTAGGTTTTCAGGTTTTTCTTTACCTCCAAGAAATTTACCTCTTCCACTTCATCACTCTCGTCACTATCGTCTGAATCTGACTTTGACATGAGTGCAAAGATAGACTCATACTTGGAGGCTTCATCTTCAATGACCACCATGGATGTATGCCCTCTAGCGTCATCATCTTCAGACTCACAGGATGAGTCCCTTGATGCGGCAAGAGCCTGCTTTACTATTTCATCAGCAACTGCCTTTCTTCTGAACCTTTTGTCAGGAAGCTGGTTTCTCCTTGCAGTTCTGTCATAACTATCCTGTTTACTCAGAGAACAGTCTTTGGCGAAGTGACTAGGTCTACCACACCTATGGCAGAGATAGTCATTTCTGCTGGAGCTTCCTGCCTTCGAAATTCCACCACTTTTTCGAATCAGTTTAATAAATCTTCGTGTGAGATATGCCAGCTCAGATTCATCATCACTTGAGTCTTCTCTGGCAGCTTTGATATTAAGACTCTTTTCTCTTTTTACTTCATGCTTCTCATCCTTCTTCAAGGTCATATTCATATCATAGGTTTTAAGGTTTCCAATGAGTTCATCGACGGTAAGCTTGGTGAGGTCTTGGGCTTCAGAAATAGCATTTACCTTGCTGTCCCAAGAATCCGACAAACACCATGCAGCGTTCTTACGTGTTTAGTAGTTGTGATTTCCTCTCCTAGTATCACACCCCACCCTTGGTAGGGCGTGATTGGCACACGGCACCTTACGGAAACCGAGCGAACCAACTTATAACTTACATCCTTCGTGTCTCAAATGGAAACAATAGGATCGAGAGGCTAAATGCGAACATAATATCATGCATACGTATATGTACATTGGACCCATGATGCCAACATTACTATCGTCACACTATGACTAAGCTGTACACAGGAACTGTCTGCAAAGCCTCTATGAACATGACTGAAGTATACAAGTTGGGACAGGGCCCCCGACATACCCTGAACAAAATCATACATACATATATATATATATATATATATATATATATATATATATATATATATATATATATATATATAAGCTCGGCGTTGCTCCGTGAAGAGATGGAGCTCACCAATCGAACCGGTACCGAAGGCAATTTTTACTATGGAAGATCCTTGTCTCGTTATCTACACTCGCGGGCATGAACGCAGCGTCCACAAGAAGGGACGCGCACGAACAATGTACTGAGTATGTAAGGCATGAATAGTAACATATTAAGAAATACCGAACATGGAAAATTGATATAATGAACGTATGGGGATAAAGTAATATAAACAAGATCAACTTGTGCCTTTGAATGCCCTTTTAAGGCAAATGTCATGCATGCTTAGCTTTTTAAGAATTTTTCCACACATATCCATACATATATAATATCTCATCTGATCGTTAAGGCGCGGTAATATATATAGATACATATATTTATATACATATAGCATCTTACATGGTGTTATCTTACCCGGCCATGTAGGCTCGGTATCATCTTACCCGGCCCTTTCGGGACTCGGTATTATCCCCAACTGATCAGTGGGATGCAATGCATACATACATACTGACATACATATACATAAAAATACATAAATAAAATCAACATCATCATTACCATTATCATCATCACTATATCCTTCCTTAGAAGATCAACTGTCTTAAGGTGAAGTCGACGATGTCATGGGAGTCTCGAGAATCATGAACTTAGATAGCATTAGAAATAGAATCGCCATCGCTATATCTCACCTAGAAAGAACAAGAATTATGAGGCGAGATCAATCACAAAGAATACTCTCAAGATCATGAATAAGCTCAATAATATCATAAGGATCATGAGATTCATAGGCTTCTAGCATTTGTGGAAGCAAGGATATTATGGATATGGCACAAAGGTTTATAACAAAAGAATCATGCCTTTAGAAAGAAAGGGTTTAGCCTTAACATACCTTCTTGGTCGCCTTAACTTTAACTACTCAGTGCTTGTCTTAGTCCTTCAAATAATCTTTCTAGAATCTGTCGAAATTTCGGCAGCATCTCCCCTGTTTATATGCCTAGCCCAAAATAGTAATTCAGCAACCAACAACAACAACATCAATACCAACACTAATCATAATATTCTCACACCAAAATACTCCATAAACATCCCATATGGGGTTTATCCCATATTTCTACCAACAAAACTATTATACGGCTATTTGACAGTTTTATCTCCGTAACTAAACCAAAATAAACATTAATAATAGGAGATTCATACCTTACTCCTGATAATACCGCCACATCTATTTATGAAAGTATTGACGGCCTAAGTCTTGCCTAAAGGGAACGACAAGCTTTAAATTAAGCATGCAAGATGACAAGTAAATAAATATCTCCGACGGACATTCAAAAAATAATATTTCCACTATAGTACGAGTTTATGTTATGTACAAGTTTAAAGAACGTGGAAAGCAAATACAAACAGTGATTCAATGAAGTCTTCGGGTTCCTTCCGAGTGTCGTCTTCGGGATGTATCTCCGGGTACTTGTATAAGCACTTAGTAAAAGTGTTAGTAAGAGAATAAATAACTATTGAATGAATTAAAGAAATAATGAATAAACTTAAAATAAAAAACCCGTCTTTTGTACATTGGAGGCCTTGGAAATTGACGGAAATTTCTTCATCGGCCATTTGGGTTTAAAAGATTAGCCCAAATGAGTTTAAATAAATGGTAAAAAGGGTAAAAGTGTCATTGGCCGCCAAAAGTATTTTGCGGGCACAAAACCAACATATATTTAGTAAAAGAAATGTAAAATCAATGCCGAATGCAACAGAACGTTGATGAATGTAGTACAAAACCAAAGCAAGATTAGCTAGCTAGATTACAACAACAAGAATAACTAAATAAAACAACGAACTCATGGAGAATATGCCTGGACAAGTGCAAAGACAACGCTAGAGATTCTCCGAAACAAGCTAAGGCAACTAAAAATTTTTAAAAGAAAATTATGAACATAGAAATGGTTTAATGTAACATCGCAAAGGTAGCGTAAGTAGGCAAAAACAAAAAGCCATGGTTATTAGAGAACAATCTCCGGCGAAACTCCGGCAAGGCAAAGAGGCGATAAACAATAGAGGGCAAAGGGAGACAAATATCTTCTCCGGCCAAAATCATAAACCAAAACAACCACAACAACAAGATATGAAAACAACCACAAAATAAACATCAATGGCCACGCAAAAAGAGACAAGCACAATGGGCATTTGAAACGAAAATAAGATAGGAATATTGAAGATGTGCCATGGTAGACGTCGGAAAACACCCATCCTACGGAAAGACAACAACTCCGTCCATATCTGAACTGAAAGAAAAAAAAAAAAAAAAAAAAAGCACACGCACACACACAAAAATCGTTAGAGGAGGAAGGGAGGTAGCAGCGACTGGTGGTGGTGTCGTTTGGTTGCTGGCTGTTCCGATTCACCGGAGCTAGAAGCTCCTCGCCGGAGCAATGGAGGGAGGAGAACGAAGGGGGAGAAGAAGCGTGACTGTTGTAGGGGTCGTGGTTGGCTGCTCCGGTTCATCGGAGCAGTGAAGAAAAAATGGGGGCTGTTTGGGGTGTCGTTTGGTTTGTGGTGTTGATGGAGAGAAGGAAAGATGAAGTGGTGGGGCAGCAAGGTAAGCGGAATGGAGTTCGTGGTGGTGTTGCGATGGTTCGTCGGAGCCCGGTGATCGGAGCTCCGGCAGTGACGAGGTGGCGGCGGCTGAAAAGGAGTTTTGAGAAGAAAATGATAGCTATGGCTTTTGTTTAGCATAAAAATCTGAAAATGCTTGTGTGTCTTGTGTGTGGAAGATTGTGTAAATAAAATTGAACCCCTCAACTTCTTTTATAAAACAAAATGATCCATCTTATGGTCCAAAGAATAATGGTCTTCCCCCTCTTGTCCCCTTTACCCCTTTTAACCCATGTGTAAAACATATATTAACCAGTAGATGAAGAACCCAATCCATCACTTCAAATGTCAACTTTTTAAAAGGTGACGAGACCTCGACTTGATCGAAAAAAAAATTCTCCGCGTTTAAAATTAACTGCTTCGATTTTCTCTACACTGACGGACTGTAAAATATAGTTAAATAATACATGTATAAATAATAATGTAAGTATAAAATATAAATATTAATGTATAAGGTATAAAAATGTACTGCTATAAAATTAAGAAACAATTATTAATTGCACAAAAAATGGTAGTATTCGGGTACATGTGCGAAAATAATGATTCTTGAAAAATGACAATAAATTGATAAAACTCCTAAAATGAGGACAATTATCAATAAATCATCAAAAATGTAAAAAATGTGTAAAAAGTGTACTTCGTGCTCTTTTAACGATCAAGGCTCCCCGAAATGTTAATTTTAAGCACGGCGAGCCAAAATTAGATGTCAACAATCCTTACTATCACGCAACACTGGAGACTGAAAAGTTATTGCATGCCAACTAGGAGAAACAAAATATTGATTGATTGCTTTTCTATAAAGGTTAGATTTCAAGTTATGGAAATATTATCATAAGATGATCAACCGAGAAGTGGCATTGAAGTAGGAAAACATAGTTGACGCACATAGAAGGAAAGAATGAATATCCAAGTCAAATAAGGTTTGGTTTTCAGGTACAATTAATGAAATCAAAACTTAGTTGGATTCAACATTCAAGGGCGGGAACTATCATATATACACAACACGAACAAGCTTTAGAGCTTAACCACAACAACAATTATTCCAATGAGAGGCTAGAGTGAGCGTAGTCATCACCTTAAGAGCCAACTTCATATCGACAAAGAACCGGAGCATGTCAAGATTCATCTTTAAGTTATTTAGTTGTAATAGTTAGGTTCTATTGTGATTCTATCTATTTACCTTTGCAAGTATTATGTACGGTGTTTCGTTGGTTATCGAGTTGTAAGGGATCTCTTGACTAGGTCGTCTTAGACATATATTGTATAAGTTGGTAGAGTCGGGACTGTTAAGGGATAGTTCCTTTAGGTGTTACAAAGAAGTTTGTAAACCTTTAAAGTGCTCGTGTTTAGTGAAGATTGAGAAAAGTCCTATAGTGGTTTTTGCCTCCCTCAAGCAGGGATTTTTCTACGTGAAAATACTTGTGTTGATTTATATTTCTGCTGCATGTTGCATAGTTGCTCTAAGAATATGATTCTTAGAGTGCATAGGAGTAGCCCGAACCTAACAAACATGTATTGCCCCATGAATTAGCAATAACATTTTTCTAAAACATTTGTAATTAAGGGTGTGTTTGGCATTCAATTTTCTCATGTTTGGTTGGTCAAATTTTTTTTATGAAAATAAGAAAAATGACTTTCCCAATGTGTTTAAAAAAAACAAAGTTTCATAAGTGGCATCCCACATTCATTGTCTCCCCCCTACTCTTAAACACATTTTACCTCCCATCCCACCCCCATAGCCCCTATTCCCACCTCCACACTCCTACTGCTACCTCCAACTCTCATAGAGTTTGTCAAGATTATGCGCAAATATTTTTGGGATAATAATTCTTGTTTACGTACAAACACATTAAAAATAAGTACTAAAATCACTTATTTTTCAAGAAAATATTTTTGCTGGAATATTTTCCTTAATGCCGAACACACCCTCATAGTCTAATTAGATAACAAGGAGGCAAGCTAGCCAGCATCATGATCGCAACCGCATTGGTCCCTGGCAGAATATCAGGAAAGAATCAACAAGATTGAACTTAGCCATTTGCAAGTTTGTAACTCTTTTTGCCTCGTCAAAAGGTAGGCATTCTCAATGTTCTTTTCCCTAAATTAATACTACAAATTAATAATAGTAATACTAACATTAAGAATTGTTAAATTAATTCTTTTCATTTCTCTCTCTCTGTATTTTTTTTCTTTTTCTTTTTCTTTTTCAGTGGCTCTTGGATTGCTTCATAGGTTAAGACTTGAGTTACTGCTCCACAAGTCATAGCTTAGCTGTTCAAAACGTACAAAGGGATCCATCTCAGCTGGAGAAATGTGATTAATTCCAGGAATTAAAGCTCTATCAGTACATTCTCTGTTCTATAGATTATACTGTGGATGTGTTTGGTACGAAGGAAAATGTTTTCTGCGGAAAATATTTTGCTAAAAAAAAGTGGGTTTTTTGGGGGTGGGTGGGGGGGGGGGGGGGGGAAGTAGGGGTGTGGAGGTGGTGGGAATGAAGGCTATGGGGGCAGGGATGGAATTTGCTTTCTCTACTTCCACTAAAGAAGTCATTTTTCTTATTTTAAGAAATTTGTTGTCTTAGAGAAAATATTTTTCAAATTTTTCACCAACCAAGTATAAAAAGTAAAAAACATTTTCCTCTAGAGCAAACACACCTATATATGCCCTGTTACGTACCATGTTTCTTTTAGAAGTGATTATTTTACTACTATAACTTAGTAGAACACTAAATTGTTGGCCCCTTGAATCTTCATGTTAATATAACTTTATTTTGGTTCAGAATCTATTAGAGAAGATTAATCATGATCACCATCGGATGTTCACATTAGCATGCAATTGGCAAACAGATCTGTCAGTAATTAAATGTAATTCTGAACAATGATCTACATCGTCATTACCAAGTACTAAATGTTTATATATATTCAACTCTGTATTATAATACTATGGCTTATGTTTTTTCTGTTAGTAGTTTAGTCAAAGGTTAGGCACTACACTTTTAGCTTGCATTGCAAGGACCAGCTGTTTTACTTAAGTTGCTTCACTTTTAAGTTTAAGTACAGATATGTATTAATAATTGGCATAATTTGTGGGATCCTTGAAATGCAGGAAAATCATTTGGATTGTTCAAAATTCAGTGAGTTTAACGTAAAACATTTTGGCCTTACTAACTGTCTTCGATTCAAACTTAAATATAATTTTGAAAACTTATGTTCATTGACTAAGTCTTAACTACTTATAGAGGTGGTAGTATATATACTACGTAATACTCTAGGTTCACTAATTTAAAATTCTAAATTCCTTCTGCAAATAACTTTAGTTATATATAAGCAGTGGGTGCTGAATGTAGAAGCTTTTATATAGGCAGCAGGTGTTGCACCATTTGCCTTTTAGTTATTCGAAGTATAGCTAGTATACACAGACTGTCTATTTAAATATAAAATTACATTGAATGAATGAGGGGTTTAATCTTATCGATCAATTAATTCGTCACAAACTAAATATGCAATTGCTTTAGATACTAATTATCATATATGGTGGCTACAAATAGAAAGTGGTTCCACCATATATGCATTAGTGAATTCCTTTTTCAAACTTCTTTAAGGGTATTTATTGCAATAGTAATTCGGTACACGAAATATTTCGCATTCATGCAGGGTTTGAGGAAGGGCCGGATGCAAGGGCGAATTTAGGTATACATTTTGGGGCACGTGAACCCATGGTCTTTCCGCAAATTAGATATTTTATGTACATATTTTCTAAAATTGATCTAATATGTGGGCCATATAGAGTGTGTTTTCGTGGGCTGCGTGCAGGTTTGGGATAGTTAGTATTACAGAGGCGACTCTGTCGAAATTCTCAGAAAAGTCTATAAGAGTTAGTTCCCTCATGTATACCCCTACATTCGAGGACGAATGTTCTTAATTAAGGGGGAGAGGAAAAAAGGCTTAGTGGTGCACTTGGTTAAAAGCTTACATATATTACCAGCGGAACAAGGATCAATTCTCACTTAATACATTTTTTTCTCCTTTTTAGTGCACCCATGTTCTAGACATTCTAGATTCGCCTCTGAACTGCAGTGAGGGTAATGTCGGCAACCCATAAGTCACTCGAAGATAATTTTAATTAAATACGTTTACTACAAGGGTTCCCTTCAATTGCATATTACTTCCTCCATTTAATTTATTTGTTTTATTTATTTTTTTAGCCTGTTTAAAAAAGAACGTTATTTTTCATATTTATTAGCTCTCTACACCCAACATCATCCATGACGTATTTAAGAGCGCAAGATACAAATGATATTTTAATACATTATACACATCTTTATTTTAAGACCACAATATTTAAAATATTTCTTATTTTCTTAAACTCTGTGCCGAATCAAACTAAGACAAACAAATTAAAATTGACCAAAGATATATATGCAATGTAATAACGTTATGTGCCCACTTAAATGCTCCAAAGGACGAGGAGTGCATGTTCACTGCCAAAAACAAGTACATAAATGAAGTTTAGATTACCAAAAGATCATCAGATGACTTGGTCAGAACATCATAAAAATTACTTGGAAAATCACATTGATCAGTTGAGAGTTGGGCATGTTACATACATGGTGCAAAGATGCTGCTGCAAACCAATTAGAGTTTCTTCACATGTGCCCAAAGAAAAAATCGTACATATCACATTCGTCAATTCCTTTCTTATTTGGGGGGACCTTACTTAACAACAAATATAACATAGTATCAATAATAGATAACTTACTGTTTGTCTTGTAATAAAATTGGTACTATAGCATCACTTTTTTTATGGGCAGCTGTTGCCTCTGCAACTCATCGGATGGCTTCTCAATGCAGTTTTAGTTAACATTTTAATATAGTGAAGTTCTATATATGTACTGACAGGATAAAAAATATTACTCATAGTGTCACTTAACTGATAATTACAAGAAACTTTATTTAATAGCATTGACTGGTAAAGTAAATTAAATGGTAAGTAAAATGTTAAGATAAATTTAATTACACTGATGATATAAAATGTTCATTATATTATCAGTGTATATAACTTAGATCCATTCTTAATATGAATGATTATCAGATTATTAACAATTAATTAACGAAGCACACTCCATGAAGTGATTCAAACTCTTTCCGACAAACTACTTTTGTCCTCTTTCTGGGCTAAAGTGATTTATTAAAAATGTATTTTCCTTAAAAGCATGACGAGATCTTGATAAAGTTATTAATTCAAAAGAAGAATAATTATAACGAGCAAATCACTGAGTTTTAGTCTCGACAAAACATAAATTGATGAAAATAAAAACTATACTATAAAACTAATTCGAATCTTGTTTGAGTTTTTGAAGGAATCTTTGAGTTAAAAAAATTATCATAGGCGTCGTCCAAAAGGTTTTAGTAATTAATTAATTATAATTACTTTTAGAAAATAAATGCCTCCTAATGCGCCTGTTGTCTCCCCTAACCCCACTACTAGCAATCATCAGGCAAGTATCCTTAACCTAGACAATTCTAACAAGTTTTAATTTACTGCTAACAAGAATATTAAGTGTTCTCTAATGGCTTCTTAATTATTATTCCTAACAGAGATAATGGTCGTGAAAAACACACCTGAATATTAAGTGTTCTCTAATGGCTTCTTAATTATTATTCCTAACAGAGATAATGGTCGTGAAAAACACACCTGAAGTATCACTTTTTTGCGAGTTTTCCATATGAACTATTCGGTGTTTGTGTTTTCTACCAAAACTATCACCAACTATTTATCAAATCGCACGTCGAAGTTGACTAGACCAAGTATTTGAATACAATCACCAAAACGAACGTGACAGATTCATTTGCCCAAAAAAATTCATCCACATGGCAGCTGACTTTAATATCGTAGTGTGTTTTGATAAATAGTTAGTGATAGTTCAGGTAGAAAATGCAAACACCTGATAGTTCATGTGAGAAACTAGCAAAAAATGTGATATTTCATGTGTGTTTTCAACCATTATCTCTGATTTATTGTTTTAATTTTTCAATTGATTCCTTTAATTATTCGCATGGAGTGTCATTTGGCACCACTTTTAAACAACAACAAAAAAAAGAGTTCACCACACACCATCAGATACTAGTCGAGGTGTGTTTTGATATATAAATAGTTGGCCATAGTTCACGTAGGAAACACAAACACTTAATAGTTCAGGTAAAAGACTCGCAAAAAATATGATATTTCAGGTATTTTTGACCATTATATCTTCCTAATACCATTTAGTCATGAATTTTATTTTGAATTTGATCAATTAAATTAATTTTGCACGATCCTCCTTTACATAGTGGGGGCCAACCAATCTGGCAATCTTCCAATGTCCATAAAGTATGATTAAGAAATTTATATTTGTTGATTCAATTAATTACTCGTAAAACCACATTACTTTACCCTTTTCTTTTTTTTTTTTGTGGGTACAATAACGTCGTCAGTGCTTGATAGAACATAAGTTAGGTGCTTTTGCTATTTCTGTAAAAGATATTTCTCATTTTAGTATTATTCTCCAGCTCTAGTCGTGTGTATCATACATCGGATAACATACTTTTTTCTGTAGTCAAAAGGAAATAAAGATCTCATAAAACTATTTTTATCTAATTATTTTATAAAAAGTATTTACTAGACCATACTGATATGAAAATTAATTAACCATATAATAGTGCTAAACTATTTCTAAAAATATGGTAGCAATGGTGTTAGTTTTTGAAATTCATTAAGCAATTATGGAATCAACCGTGATCATAGACAATCTAGCTATATATAGCTCCGAGAAAAGTACGTAGAAAACTAAGAACTAGAGTATATAAGAATGAAGGTTTTTTTTAATGAAAATATCTTAAAGTGATGAGCAGCTAGCAGTACCTATTTTCCATAGTCACTTAGAAGTGACAGAACTTAGTTATGGGTTATGAACTTAGTTATGGAACTGTATACGGTAAAAACCGGATATATGCATGATCGGTGACACTGTGGCCGAGGGTAAGACCAGATGAGCACAAGTATGACTCCTTTTCTTCGAACGGGGATTGCACCACGTGTGGCCGATCCGAGAAAGATAAGTAACCGCCTGTCAGTCCTCCGGACCAAACTTGGCGTTGCCGTTAGTCCAGTTTCTCCAAGTCAAGTTCTCATGGCCGTTAGTCCGGTTTTCTCCATGTTCGAATTGATCGTGGCTTGGTCCGATTAATCTGTTGCAGAACCGCCACGCGTCAAAACCGTTCTGCCATTTTGTACTGACAACCGTACGGGTGTCAGACCGTACAGTCCAACTTTATCCTTTTAGGGTTTCTTTATTCTAAAAAGGATTTGTGTTGTATTTAAGGCCCATGAGGCAAAACTATAAATAGTGGACATTTTCCTACTTTTAGGGGTTAGCTCTTTGAGATCTAGAACATTGTAATAGAAAATATTTATTGAAGCTCTCTCTCTCTCTCTCTCTTTTGGTCCGAATCAGTGGCATTTTGATCTTGCTTATTCATTCAACATTAGTTAATTTAATCATCAATATCTACATATTATTTCAAGGCATTACCACATATACTCATAGATACATATTATCGCATGCGAGTTCATACATATTCCACATCAACCCAAAATAGATTAAAGTTTGTCCACATATCCTATACCTCACCTATAAATTCAATTGATTACCTAAATTCGGGGTAAACAGTTTGGCGCCCACCGTGGGGCTAGGATAATAGTGGTTTTTTAATCTTAGCCTCTACCTCTTTTTACCCATTTGACCAAGGGATCGTCCACTAATTTCTACCAAAAAACGGACAAATAGCAAGCAGCGGACAGTCTGGTCATGTCAACAACAATGAGATTGTGGTCGAAAACGAGAACAGTGGGTTACGAGGCCTACCAGCAGATCCGGTCGACCCAAACTTTGTTGATTCGAGGGAAGGCCTCAACCGGCAGAACACTGTGAACCAGGAGAACGCCACCTTACCAGCCAATGATCCCTTGAATACTCACAACTCAATTACTTCATCTCGGGCTCAAGGCCGGAAAGTACCCGATGCGTCCGACGAGATTAACTTACATTTAATTTTGAAATGTTGCAGAAATGTTGATCGCTATAGCCGAGCGAGGGAATCGCAATAGCTCTACCGCACCAAAAATGATAAGTGGTCCGGAGAAGTCAAAAAGGGTCACCGAACCGAGGAGGGATGAAACACGAAGAGTCGAAAGAAATGGATCGGGAGCCGGTTCATCCACCAAAGTTCTGAAGATGCTCGAGACCTTGGCAAAGCGGGTAGATTCAACAGAGAAGAGGGTGGAAATGTATAACTCTCGGGTGGATCAAATTTCGGGGGCTTTGCCTATTCTAAAAGGGGCGGATTCGAAGAGATATTCAAAGGCCTTTTCCTCAAAGTGCGGCTCCTAAGTTGATCCTGAAGAGGTTTAAAATATCGGATATCCAAAAATATGACGGCACAACGGACCCACAGGAGCACGTGACTTCATACACCTGTGCCATAAAAGGCAATGACGTCGAAGAGGATGAAATTGAGTCCGTGTTGTTGAAAAGGTTTGGGAAAACTCTATCGAAGGGAGCATTGATCTGGTACGACCATCTGCCCGAGCATTCAATCACTTCTTTCGAGATGCTCGCGAATGCGTTCATAAAAGCCCATACTGGAGCTAAAAAGGTGCAGGCCCGGAAGGTAGATACTTTCCGTATAGCCCAAAGGGATGATGAGTTGTTACGTGAATTTGTCAATCAGTTCCAAAGGGAACAAATGGAGCTCCCTCCGGTTCCGGAGGAATGGGCTGCACAAGCTTTTACCAAACGGCTTAATCCTCGGAGCTCGACTGCCTCGTTCAAACTAAAAGAAAACTTGTTGGAATACGAGGTTGTGACCTGGGCAGATGTCCATAACAGATACGAATCAAAGATTCAGGTAGAGGATGACCAACTCGAACTTCCCCCGGGGCCCATAAATATGAGCAAAAGCTCTAAGAGATCGAGGAAAAATTACGAGTCGGAGTCAAGACCATCGAGGGAAAGGTATCGGCCATACTCTCATTCGGAAAAGCCAAGCTTCAGGTAGGAAAAATCAAGGATTGGTCCCAGTCACTTTTCGAGTAGGGGCGATAAACGGGCCGAACACCCGACAAACGATGTTGAGGCCTCTCATTTAGGAGTGTTGCCGAAATCTCGGCTAGCAACAAAGACTTACCAAGGATATCAGAGTACAACTTCAATGTCAACACTTTGGACCTCGTCTCAGCTATTGGCCATATCGCAGAAGCAAGATGGCCGAGACCACTAAGATCAAACCTGTTACATCCCGTATTTTGAACGACGGGACGATTCGGGTTAACTATGAAAAGTTAGGGTTAAGACCATTTCGGGATACGAAGTCGAGACGTGTGACCTTCGATTTTGTCGTGCGATCTAAGTGTGTATGACGTTATTGGTATGGAAACATTTAAGAAAGTTCGGGACCAAAGGTGGAATTTGTGGAAGTTGCCTATTATTGAAAAAAATTGAGGAAGTAAAAGAGGCCATGTGGCCGGCCACTCTTGGAGTGGGCCATGGCCACATGGTTGGCCATTAGTTGTAATAAAAAGATGACAAGGTCATCTTTTCCCTTCACTTCCATCCCTTAGAAAAATCAAGAACATTGGAGAGAAAGGAAACCACCCATTCGGCCAAAGGAGAGAAAATCAAGACCAAGATCAAGCCTTCCCAAAATTATTTCTCCTAAGCAAATCTACTAATTTGAGGGTGCTTAGTAACGTGGAGGTGTTGTTTCAAGCGTTGGATTGTTCGTTTTCATCCTTGGCCAACTTTGGACAAGTTGAGGATTTGTGAAGAAAGGTAAATTCTAATCTTGTTTTATGAGTTATGGAAGGTTTATGTGTGTTGTTGTATGTTGTTATGGATGAAATTCATGGAAACTTGGTGATTGAAGTTGAGGCCGTGTACATGTGTGTTGGCCGTGTATGTGTGTGCTATGTTATAAGTGATGAACTAAGTTTATGTAGTGTGTTTGGTTATTGTGGTGTGTTGAAATGAGTAAAAATCATGAAGTGTGTAGGTTTGTGTGTTGGCCGAATAAGGCCCTTCATGTGTGCCAAGAAATGAATCAATTTTCTTAGAGTTTTGGTTGTTGTTGTTATGTGGATTCTATGTTGGAAATAAAAGTTTAATGATTCGAATTGGTGATGTAAGTGTTGTGGGCTGTTTTGGAAGGTTTTGTGTATTTAATGTAATTTTTATGTTTATGGAAATGATATGGTTAGAGTGTGGATTGTTAGAGCAAATCATGATTTGAAGTCAAGGAATGTGTTATGGATGAGTTCTTGGATTAAGGGACAATTTCGGGTGACTTGGAGTGTTTGTTGGGTTGTTGGAAATATTGTATGAATTATTTAAAGAGTTCTTGACTGTTGTTTGAATGGTTTTGGATTGATAATTGAATGTGCGTTAGTTTGATTACATGTTGGTTTGTAAGTATGTAGTTGTAGTAAGCATAATTGGAATATTGCCGAATGTGTGGAGGAGGATTTTTAATGTTCGAATGCGTTTCGAATTAATTGTGGATATTGTTGGAATGATTGTTGGTTTGTTGTGTTGTTGAATTTGGCGAGGTTGAATTCTCGGGGTTGGTCCATTTATAAAGGAAGTCTTTGTGCCCAATTTTCCGTAGGATTATGTGCTAGTTGGAAATAAGCTTTTAAGTGCTTATGGTTGACGTTGGTATTTATTGATGTTATGTAGATCTTGGAGAGTTCGAGATATAAGTTTGATTTGGATTACCGTTGTGTGCAAGCGAGGTATGTAAAGCCTAACCCTTCTTTCTTTTGGCATGTCTTAGTTCAACATAGGCTATGATACTAGCCTCGAGGAAATTCCATTCTCATAATCCGAGCATGTCTATGATTCGCGTTTGTCTTTTGGTACTCGTATGTTGATGTGAGAAAATATTGGCTTTTGATGTTGTTGGAAAAATCGATTTTAAAGTTGCATAAAAACTTAGTTTTCAAAAGAGTTTTATTCTTAAACGATGTTGAAACTACGAACGCTCATAACTTTCGGCTAAGGGCTCGGATTGCCTCGATATCGTCGTGAGAGGTTGTATGACGTGTGATGAGTATGTTTTCCATAGGCGGGCCCGGCTCGGGTTGACGCTCGTCCGTGGGTCCCGCGACCTTCTTCTGCACTTTTCGATGACGTTTGAGAGAGTTTGGTATGACGAGTTTCCCGATCCCCAAGTATGGTTATTTTACTTACTTTTTGAACCTATGATAATGATTTTATGCATATGGTTACTCACGACCTACTGCTCGTGCGGTTGTTGGTATATCGTTCGCCGGTTCCGGGCCGGTTTCTTGTCGTGCGCACTATGATATATTACGGAGTTATCTTGTGCTACGGTTCCCGAGACCTCGCCATAGGGCCGGGTTCCGTTTATGGAGTTATCTTTGTGATATGGCTTATGATGTGTTGTGGTGATGTGTTGCGTTCGGGGTTGTACGGAGATTTGAAACCTTCGGTGTTATCTTGTGTTATGGCGCCATCGACAGTGCGGCGACCATATTTTACGTGCCTTTTGCATGTTTTCTATTTTGAAAATAAACATTTGGCATTTGGAAATGTACTTACTTTCGGTACTTCGGTTTCGAGTGTGATTCGGTTATTTCTTGTATTTCTGCTTTACATACTCGGTACATATTTCGTGCGACCCCCTTTCTTCGGGGGGCGCGTTTCATGCCGCGGTACGAACGACCGGTTGACGGTCCGCCGATTTAGGAGATCCGTTTCTGCCGTGTTGGAGTGCTCCTTTCATCCGGAGCCTATATCTTGGTATATACTCGTTCGTTGCATATATGTGTGTGTGTTCGGGGGTACGGCGGGGCCCCGTCCCGTCATATGATTCTCGTTGGTTTGCTAGAGGCACCGTAGATGTATATGTGGGTTGTGTGCCTACCGTACAGGTGTGTTTGTATATTATATGTTTTGGGCCAGTGAGCCATCGGATAGCCTTATCGGCTTTCGATATATATATATATATATGGGTTTGAGTTTGAGATGTGTTTGAAGTAGCGTTTAATATTTGTATCGGCATTAGCCAGCTGTGTGTGATTCGGGTTCGGTGTGCGGGTTTGAGTGCCCAACTCGGGCACTAGTCACGGCCTACGGGGTTGGGTCGTGACAAAACCCGGGTCAACGGGACCCGAGCGTGATGTGTGAATATCATGGAACCCATAGGCACGGGCGAGGACTGCCGCCAACTAAGAGAGGAGGTGGCTCTGATTCCTGAAGAATGGCCACCTTCGAGAACTCCTGAGTGAACGAGCTAAAAGCCACTACAAGGAAAGGGAATCTCACAAACGGGCCGAACCGGTGAAACCTCAGCATATAATCAATATGATAATCGGAGGCACAGACGCTCCTCGAGGACCGGTGATGAAATGAACAAAGGTTTCCATTGTGCGTGAGAAGCGCAGCCGGGATTACGTACCCGAGGGTTCCATCTCTTTCAGCAATGAGGATGCAGAAGGCATCATTCAACCGCACAATGATGCATTGGTAATTTCTATTCTTATTTTTAAATCACAAGTTAAACGTATTTTGATTGACCCAGGTAGCTCGGCCAACATCATCCGGTGGAGAGTGGTTGAACAGCTAAGGCTACTCGATCAGATTGTACCGGTTGCCCGAGTACTCAGTGGGTTCAATATGGCAAGTGAAACCACGAAGGGGGAGATTTCTTTGCCGGTCAACATTGACGGCACCATTCAGCAGACGGTGTTCTATGTCACCAAAGGGAATATGAAGTATAATGCTTTGCTTGGAAGACCATGGATTCATAGCATGAGGGCGGTGCCATCTACACTACATCACCGAAATTCCCGACCCGGAGGGATAAAACCATCCGAGGTGAACGACCCCGGCTAGGAGATGTTCGCGGTCGAGGAAACGCCACTCTTTCCCAAAAAATCGAATCTGAAGGATGATGAATCAGTCGGAGGCAAGGACTCTCAATAGAAATTAAAGGGTACGGGTTCGACAGCGGAGCAGAAGGGGTCGGACCCGAGGAATGAAGAGGATGATTTCGGCATACCCAGATCGTTCGTCTTACCGGATGACTCGGATGCAACCAAACCTACCGTAGAGTAGCTGGAGCAAGTCATCTTGTTCTTATATCTACCGAATAAAAAGGTATACCTAGGCACGGGGTTAACCTCGGAGCTCAGGAACAAGTTAATTAAATTTCTTCAAACTAATGCCGATTGTTTCGCATGGTCCCATATAGATATGACAGGTGTGCCACCAGAAGTGACAACTCACAAACTCAGCCTTGACGGGAGATTTCCCCCAGTGAAGCAGAAAAGAAGGCCCATAGCAGAGCCGAAACATGCCTTCGTAAAAGATGAGGTAACGAAGCTTTTCAAAATAGGCTCTATCCGGGAAGTAAAATACCCGGATTGACTAGCTAACGTAGTGATGGTGCCGAAGAAAGGTAATAAATTTAGAATGTGCATTGATAATAAGGATTTAAACAAAGCATGCTCTAAGGATTCATTTCTGATGCCTCACATCGATAGAATGATCGATGCGACGGCCGGGCATGAGATGTTAAGTTTTCTCGATGCTTACTCCTGGTATAACCAAATCCGGATGCACCCAGAGGATCAAGAGAAAACATCCTTTATTACCCGGTATGGGACTTCTTTATTAATGTCATGCCCTACGGGTTAAAAAATGCCGGTGCAACTTACCAACGCCTAGTTAATGGGATGTTCGAAGAACAGATAGGGAAAATAATGGAAGTTTATATTGATGAAATGGTAGTCAAGTCCCTGGAAACAGATGACCATTTAAAACATTAGTAGAAAACCTTTGACGTACTTCGTAAATACAACATGAAGCTTAACCCGAAGAAATGTGCCTTCGGTGTCCGATCTGGCAAGTTCTTGGGTTTCATGGTATCCAACCGAGGGATTGAATCAACCCGGACAAGATCAAAGCCATCGAGGATATTGAGGTGGTGAATAACGTCAAAGGAGTGCAGAGGCTCACCGGAAGGATAGCAGCGGCAGTCGTTTCATTTCGTGGTCTTCGGATAAAAGTCACCATTTCTTCTCCTTATTAAGGAAGAAGAATGACTTCGTTTGGACACCGGAATGCCAAAGGGCCTTACAGGAATTAAAAAGATATTTGTCCAGCCCGCCTCTGCTGCACACACCGAAGGCAGATGAGCAGTTGTTTCTCTACCTTGTCGTATCCGAGGTAGGGTGTAAGTGGTGTTTTGGTCCGAGAAGAATCAGGTACGCAATTTCCTATATATTATGTGAGTAGGACTTTAGAGGATGCGGAGACCCGTTATCCCCACCTTGAAAAGTTGGCTTTGGCATTGGTAAGTGCTTCAAGGAAGCTCAAACCTTACTTTCAATGCCATCCGATATGCGTAGTGACTACTTATCCTCTAAAGAATATCATGCATAAACCGGAATTGTCGGTAGACTGACCAAATGGGCCGTAGAGATTAGCAGATATGATATCGAATAAACCCCGGACGACCATTAAGTCTCAAATCTTGGCCGATTTTATGATTTTACCCCCGCTATGATCCCCGAGGTTGAGAAAGAGCTTCTGCTCACCTCGGGAAAGGCTTCGGGTATTTGGTCTTTACACACGGACGGAGCCTCCAACCTAAAAGGTTCCGGGCTAGGCATCGTCCTTAAAACCCCCGCCGGGGATGCCATTAGACAGTCGATTAGAACTATTAAATTGACTAACAATGAAGCCGAGTATAAGGCTATGATTGCAGGTTTGGAATTAGCTCGGAGTATGGGGCCGAAATAATCGAAGCAAAGTGCGACTCTCTCTTGGTCGTTAACCAAGTGAATAGCGTCTTCGAGGTTAAGGATGAACGAATGCAAAGGTATTTGGAGAAAACACAAGTGATACTACACCGATTTAAAGAGTGGACAGTGCAACATGTGCCCAGGGAGCAGAACAACGAAGACGACGCATTGGGCAGTTTGGGCTCTTCGATCGAGGGGAAGGAAATCAACCCCGGAACCATAGTGCAGTTGATGAATTCGGCGGTAGAAAACCAGCATGCTGAAATAAACACGATGGGTCTAACTTGGGATTGGCGCAACAAATACATCGACTACTTGCAAGATGGAAAGCTCCCGAATGACCCAAAAGAATCACGGTCACTAAGGACAAAAGCAACACGGTTCTGTTTAATAGACGGTCAATTGTATCGACGGTCTTTCTTCGGACCCCTGGCTAAGTGTTTGGGTCCCGGAGAAACCGATTATGTGATGAGAGAGGTCCACGAGGGTACCTGCGGTAATCACTCCGGTGCAGACGCCTTAGTTCGAAAAATTATCAGAGCCGGTTATTACTGGAACCGGATGGAGGAGGACTCGAAGAATTTTGTCCGAAAATGTGATGGGTGTCAAAGGCATGCCCCGATGATCCATCAACCCGGGGAGTTGCTACACCCGGTGATATCACCATGGCCTTTCATGAAGTGGGGGATGGACATTGTTGGTCCTTTGCCATGGGCACCAGGTAAAGCCCGTTTTATTTTATTTATGACTGACTATTTCTCCAAATGGGTTGAAGCGCAGGCTTTTGAAAAGATTAGAGAAAAGGAGGTTATTGACTTCATATGGGACCACATTATTTGTCGTTTCGGCATCCCGGCCGAAATAACTTGTGATAACGGTCCTCAGTTCGTTGGTAGCAAGGTCAATAATTTCCTCGAAGGGTTGAAGATCAAGAAAATTGTATCAACTCCGTATCACCCAAGTGCAAACGGACAGGCGGAATCCACGAACAAAACAATAATTCAAAATCTAAGGAAAAGACTTGAAACATCGAAGCATCACTGGAGGGAAGTTCTACCGGAGGTATTGTGGGCTTACAGAACCACATCAAAATCAAGCACGGGAGAAACGCCTTTCTCGTTGGTCTACGGGGCCGAAGCCCTCATCCCAGTAGAAGTTGGTGAACCGAGCCTCCGATTCAGATACGCCACCGGTGGGTCAAACGAGGAGGCCATGGCCATAAAACTCGACCTCACGGACGAACTTCGCGAAAATGCGTTGGTCCGTATTGCAGCCCAGAAACAGAGAATGGAAAGGTACTACAATCGGAGGACCAATTTTCGACATTTTCAAGTTGGGGACTTGGTGCTTCGGAAAGTTACTTTGAACACCAAGAATCCCAACGACGGAAAGTTGGGTCCGAACTGGGAAGGGCCGTACAAGATAACAGGAATAACGGGTAAAGGGTCGTACCAGCTGGAATCCATGGACGGACAACGGTTGCGCAATAACTGGAATGTGGCTCATTTGAAGAGATACTACTGCTAAGGTATGGACGCCTACCCTTGTGATTATTTTTGTTAATCTTTCCTTTTTTGCAGGAAGTCAAATACCGGATGAAGTTAGGTCTGAAAACACGTGTTGCACTCTTTTCCTTAGTACGATTTTGTCCCGAAGTGGGTTTTCCGACAAGGTTTTTAATGAGGCAACAAGTACAACGTGTTACTTGATAAAAACGAGGATAAGTATCCGGAAACTCGGGGGTATATCCTACGAGTGGGGACTTGATAGTGCTTACCCGATCATGCAGCTCGGATAAACACTAGGGGACTACTATACCCACATCGAGGAGGCTTACCCCGGTAAATAGAAAATGAAGCAGCTCAACAAAGCAAGTGAATGCTGTTAGGTACCACCCCGGAGAAGTCCTCGAAATTTTGTATTTCTCACCTTCGTCCAAAACCGGACCTTCTGTATTAGGTTTCGATGTAAGGACCAAATGATCAGAACGAATCGTGTCCACTTAGTATTTGCTACGGCAAAAACAGAAGGAAACGGACGAAGTCTTCATATCATGTACGTGCAAATACTTGCAATATAAAGATTATTAAAAATTCATTTCGGATGTGTCTTCTTGTTAAACACCCTACACCGGTGATTACCGCCGAAATTCGGCATCATTTTATATAAATACCCTACACCGGGGACTATAGTCGAAACTCGACAAAGGCATCAAGGTCGCATTGAACCAAGCCAAAATCTTTTAACACCCTCGAATGGGGACTGCTATATCAAAATTTGATAAGGCAGGGATTCAGGTGTCCGAACCTAATCTATGACAAGTAAGCGGTCGAAAAACATCGGCCCTAAAATGCCTAACGTGATTCGGAGACGTCTGAATTCACAGAGCATAAATAAGTCCCACGGGCAAACCACTCGATCAAATGCCCGGACAAAATGTACCGGACGAAGAGAAAAGCCAACTTTTAGGCACAGTCCGAAAAAAATGACTCCGAGCCTTTGATTGTTCTTTAACGGGATTAGCGATTAGGGCGAAAGTCATAACAAGCATTCCGATAAAAGAATAAAGAGAATCAGAAGGAAAAATGCACATTCCATATACGAAGGGTTTTTACATCCGAAACTTCTAAAACAAAACAAGCCAAAAAGGCAAAAGCAAAATAAAGGCTAGTGCAGGCCCTGATCTACCCGGTGCAGCTGGAGCCGAAGTGCTCGGATACCGTTCTCTCAGAATCCTCAGACTCGGTGTCAAGGGCTTTCTTAGCTTCCTCCTCGATTGTTCTGGCTTCGAGTATCAGAGCCGGGAGGTCCCCAAATCCTTGTTGAGCTTGTTCAAGGGTGGCCCTCCGGGACTTCCACCGTTCATATGCAACCGCAATCGTGGTATGAGCCTCGGCAGCCTCCACATTCTTAAGAGACTCCTCCAAGTCGGCCTCAGCTTTGGCCAATTTAGCCACTAATTCCGACCTCTCTTCATCGAGAATTCTTTGAACTTGAGTAGCCGACTCAAGCTCGGCCTTCAGAATGTCATTGGCCTCGGCTGTCTCCTCGAATTTGGTTTTGAGCTCGTCGCATATCCGGGCCCTATCCTCGGCTTTCTGTTCAAATACCCTCAACTTCTCCTTATACTCAGCATTCTCGGATTCAAGCAGCCTATGCCTCTCGGCCAACTTCACGGCATCAGTCTTGACCGAATCAAGCTCACTTTGGAGTTGGGAGATAGTGGCCTCGAGTTCACCGAGCCTCGAAGAAAAACGGGCATTGTCTTGGCTAAGGCCGACCTTATCCGCTTCCAGGAGCCGATTCTTTTCAACCATTCCGGCCAACTCAGCCTTCAAACTAAGATTTTCGGCCTTCGCCGCTTCGAGCTCGGGTTGAAGGTTGGAGAGGGCAGCTGCCCGGTTCAATTGATCTTCTTTTTCTTGCAAAAGGTGCCGGAACTTTTCCGTTTCCCGACCCTGGGCATCCAGCTGGCCTTTAAGGTCGTCAACCTCTTGCTGAGCATGGATAAAGGCCTCATTGACGAGCACCACACTCTGTAAAAGAAACAAGAAGTTAAACTTGGATAAAACTAGAGCTAAGGTTCACATTGAATTATGGAAAGATTGGATGATAAGCTTACCCGGTTACTATCGTGCATGCCCTCATTAATGAGGCTCTACTAGGGGACTTCAGCCATCTTTCTCTTATCTGAGTCCGAAATGAGGGGCCTCAGATAGCTTGCTATTCCCACAGGACGGGACAAGAAGCTGCAATCCTCGGGGACGGTAACCGTGGCCGACCTTGTCCTCCTCGATTCCACGCTCGGGGCCGGGAAGACACGTACTAGGCTTTCCCTTGAACCAGTTTCGGTGGCTCGGCTAG
Source organism: Lycium ferocissimum (assembly GCF_029784015.1). Lineage (NCBI taxonomy): Eukaryota > Viridiplantae > Streptophyta > Magnoliopsida > Solanales > Solanaceae > Lycium > Lycium ferocissimum. The sequence goes on from NC_081346.1 coordinate 48,295,878, forward strand.
CCGCCCTAGTGACCCGAGGGATAGGGAGATGTCCAAAATCGGCTGCTTCCCCGATTGCAGGTGGTGTATCCGAGAAAATGTCATCGAGGTTATCCAACCTCGGCGCAGAGGAAGTTGGAGCAGCCCCAGCGATCTCGGTAGAGGCAGGTGCCTCGGATGTTGCAGCTGGGTCGCCACCCAGCAGTGGGCCGTTATCCATTGGAGCCTTGGTATCAGGGATCGACTCAGCTCTTTGTTCGGCTTCAGCAGTCGAAGCTAGCCCGGATCTTCTAGTCCTTTGCAGGGGGTCTCTTCAGATGAAGCGTCACCTGAAATGTCAACATATTCAATTGACCTTAGAGGAGTCGGATAAAGAATTTCTTCCCCACCTGTGTGCAGTGCCGGAGCGGAAGGTCCTTCCTCGGTTGTAGGAAAGGGAGGAATGGTGGTCTCCTCCTCCGGAACAGAGGCGACAGAGGGGGCCACACCGACCCTTCGAATAAGAAAATCGGGCTCTGATTCATCCCTCAGAGTCCGAACAACGCTCCTTGCCCTTTTCTTCGGTTTCTGTCCTTTGTCCGAGGCTTTTCTCCGCCTCTTATTGGCAACAACAATAAGCCGAGATGTCCCTACTGAATCAAATTCAGGAACCGGCGTAGCAGGCTCGGCTGTTGGTTCCGGTCTTGGCTCCACCGAGCCCCTGGGTAAACCTGAATACCGAAGGGGTTATAAAAAGAAAAAAGAAAAAAGGAGAAGATACAGTATATACCAAATCAAGGAGAGTATTACCATGGTTTTGGGCGACCCATCGGCCACGCGACAGGTCCCCCCATGTCCGTTTTTCATGGGTGTGTTGACCGATGATTGCTCCAACCCATTCATTCATGTTCCGGACGGCCGGAGGTATCCATGCCACAGCTGATAAAAAGAGAGAAGGGGAGAAATTGTGTGAATACAAGGGAGCAAGTGTTGACAAAGCATGGAAGAATAATTATTGAAGGGAGAACTGAGAAACTTACGTCTATCGTTCCACCTCTCCGGAAAAGGCATGTAATCAGCCGGAATAATGTCCGCGGTCCTCACCCGGACATAGCGTTCTAACCAACCTCGATCTCTGTCTTCGTCCATCTTTGAAAAGATCGGGTTCCGACCTCGCTTGGCGAGCTTTATCACACCCCCTCAAAATAGCCTCGGGGAATACAACCGGATGAGTGCGCCATCGTGAATACCTCATTGAAGTTGTTGGCCAATAACCGGAGGCAGGCCACGATCCTCCAGAGGGTCGGACCAATTTGGGCCAGGTTCACATTATGCGTCTGGCACATCTCCAAAATAACCGGGTCAATTGCAGGGACGAGCTTGAGTTTAAAAGGATAGGTGTAAACATACAAGAAGCCTTCCCTATGATCGATGACAGATTCGTCAGGCCCGGGGCGAACACTTGCATCGGACGGTTATCCCATCCGCAGTCAGCCCGGACCTGGTCAAGTTTATTCTCGGTAATAGACGAGGATATCGCCTTACATCAAACCCTCTATCCGCAATCGGAGAAGGCTTCTCGACTTCAAATTCTTTGTTATAGTTGGGTTTGGACGGTACCATGTCCGAAGCGGTAGGTTCAATGAAGGTTTTTCCCTTGGGTTGTGAGGTTGGCTCGGCTCCCTGAGAAGAAACCGAGGGAACATCCTAGGAGGTAGTTTCGGTGTTGGCAGACATTTGAGAGATGTAAAAAAGGAAGATTTGTGAATTTGAAGTAGGAAACGAAACAGGTAATATAAGAAAAGATTGAAAAGGGCAGTTGGAAAATTCAAAATGACGAACGAAAGAAGAAACACAGCAACATTTTCGATCAAAGAACAACAATGGAGAAGTTGGCAGCGTTGGCTTTTCTTACGATCAAAACAAGCAAGAAAAGGAGATGAGAACGATCAAACAAGCAAGAAAAGGAGATGGAAACGATCGAAACAGCAAGAAAATATGAGATGAAAATGATCAGAAGTGAAGAAGTGAAAGTGGTGAAATGAAGGGGTTAAAGGCCTTATATAGGCATGGTAACTGTAGCGGTTACAGAGGCCAGCCAACCGGGGGTGCCACGTGTCCCACAATTAATGAGACGTGATACGAGGCGACGTGGGTTACGGCGGTTCCCGAGATCGGCCATTCGGGACAAGACACGTGGCCGATATCAGAGGGACGTGACATAACTGTTCCCGCCAAAACTAAAAGATAAGGACGGGCTTATGAAACCACCGGTTTTGTGACTTATCCACTTCCCATTACTCCGGTAAAACTACGGTCCGGAAAGTGTGGGGACTATCTGTATACGGTAAAAATCGGATATATGCAAGACCGGTGACACCGGGGCCGAGGGTAAGATCAAATGAGCACGAGTATGATCAGTCTTTTCTTCAGACCGGGGGATTGCACCAGATGTGGCTGATCCGAGAAAAGATAAGTAAATCAGTTGGTCCGGTGTCTCCGGACCAAACTCGGCGTTGCCGTTAGTCCGGTTTCTCCAAGTCAAGTTCTCGTGGCCGTTAGTCCGGTTTCTCCATGTCCGAATTGATCGTGGCCGTTGGTCCGGTTAATCTGTTGCGGAACCGCCACGCGTCAAAACCGTTCTGCCATTTTGTACTGACAACCGTACGGGTGTCAGACCGTACGGTCCAACTTTATCCTTTTAGGGTTTCTTTATTCTAAAAAGGCTTTGTGTTGTATGTAAGGCCCATGAGGCAAAACTATAAATAGAGGACATTTCCCTACTTTTAGGGGTTAGCTCTTTGAGATCTAGAACATTGTAATAGAAAATATTCTCTCTCTCTCTCTCTCTCTCTCTCTCTCTCTCTCTCTTTTGGTCCGAATCAGTGGCATTTTGATCTTGCTTATTCATTCAACATTAGTTAATTTAATCATCAATGTCTACATATTATTTCAAGGCATTACCACATATACTCATATATACATATTATCGCATATGAGTTCATACATATTCCACATCAACCCAAAATAGATTAAAGTTTGTCTACATATCCTATACCTCACCTATAAATTCAATTGATTACTTAAATTCGGGGTAAACTGGAACTAATTAAACAACGAAGAAAAATATTATTGCTTCTTTTGTGACAGACTGTAGAATATCTTCGGATCATATGAGACCCATAAATTTGGGGGCACTATGGTTGACTTTATACCCATGAACTTTTGTTTTTTGCTTTTCTTGGGCTGTTTAAAAGTTGAGGCTACAAAATTAACAGAGTATTAAAGAGAAAAGAAACCTTAACAAAATCAAGATAAGATACAAGAAAAGAGAAACAAAGTCCTTTATTTTGGCAGCATCTTTAGCCTTAGAGGAATATGCCCTATAACATAGTTGGCATTCATATATGCAAGTACTCTAGTTGAGTTGTTTAATAGTTACACGTACTTTTGAAAGATGAGGTAGGAGCTTCTATGATGTGCTCACTTGTTACACAGAAATAAACATGTTAAAATGGTAGCAGGGAAAATGAAATGGCTAAGTGCGTGCAGTAGGAAGGAAAATATTTTCAAGAAAATAAGTGGTTTTTTTTGTGTGTGTGTTCGGTACGTAAGCAAAATATATATATATATATATTATCTAAAAGCATTTGTGAATAATCTAGACAAATATTATGGGAGGTGGGGGTAGGAGTGTGGGGTGGTGCGGATGACTGCTACGAGGTAGGCGTGAAGATAAAGTGTGTTGAAGGGGTGGGGAGGACACAATCAATGTGGAATGCCACTTGTGGAACTTGATTTCCCTACCTCCTACTAAGAAAGTTATTTTCCACATTTTTAAGGAGCTTGTTTTGCTAGAGAAAATGTTTCTTTAAATAAATTGACCGACCAAACATCAAAAATTTGAGAAATGTTTTCTGAAAAGTATTTTCCTCCGTACTAAACACACCCTAAAACTCATAAGAAATTAATTAAAGGACTAGAACAAATTGAACAAACTATATATAATATTATAGCATTAGGTTAATTAGTTGTGTACTCGAAATCATGAACGGAGCTAGGGCCAGACCAAAAATCATGAGGTACATTTGAAGTTTTTGCACGGATTTCCCTTCAAACGCACTTGTCTTTAATTTTTGTCCTTGTATCTGTGGTCTTTAATTTTTATCCCTCCCGCTTATTTAGTAAAATATTCAGACCTGACTTGCTCGGCGTAAGTTATGTAACATTTTTATCTTTCAGAAACTGAGCTATCGCCTCGCTCGGCATAAGTTCTGTAGGAATTAAGTTATGCGGCATAAGTTCTGTAGTATTTTTCAGATTATATTGAATGTTGAAAGTTTTGTCTTTTCCGGCATAACTTGTGTGGATGTTATGATACATATGCGGAAGCTAAATATAAACTTTGCCGAGTGAAATCTAAACTTATGTCGTTTTTCAGATTATATTGATTGTTGCAAGTCTTATCTTTCCCGGCATAACTTTTGGGATGTTATGATACATATGCCGAAGCTAAACATAAACTTTGCGGAGTGAAATCTAAGTTATGCCGCGCCAAAAGTGCTGAAGGCCAAAAATTAAAGATCACCCAAAATAAGGACATTTGTGCGAATAACCAACTAAGATAATCTTTGTCAAGTAGTTGCGGACACGGGACATCGAATATGTTAGTTTGGGAAAATCCAATATAGAGTACCTCGAAGGGATGTTGAATGAATTGATCTTACCATCTAATAGTTGAAAACAAAACTGTTGTCCAAATACATAGTTGTTAGGTTGATCCAAATGCATATTTAGGGTAGTAGCAGGAAACTTGACGAACAATATAAGTGTTTTAAGCACCAAACAGACAAGGAAAAAGGAAAAAAAAAGGAGACTGGATGTGTGTTGGGTGAAGGATGAAAAAGATAAGAGGAAAGAAAAATCATTGACTACTACGGAAACGAGAGAGATATCTATACTTCAAGCTCAGCACACATCCTAAGTGGGAGAGCAATACAAGCGTCGTGCTGTTAGGCGACGCAGCCTGAATGTTGCAACTTAGATGGTAAAAGCCCAGTAGCCGAAAGTATCACTAGCTTATGCTCTGATCCGAGTAGCACATGGCACGAAGTTTTACCATAACATTCCTCTAAGAACCGGTATAGAATTGATTCACTTATGGAATCATGAAAAGTCATTGGTTGGGCTGACATATAAACACCATAATCCATAGTATTATCTATATGCATATTCCCCCTTCATGCTATGTGGAAATGACTTTTGTTGTTAGATTCCCAGCTATTATATTCTCCTCTCCATTTGTTGTACTCTCATGTATTGACATAAGGCGTCCAGGAGGAGCAGCCATTTTTATTTTTCAGTTTGAAACCGAGCTCTATAAAACTTGTTACGTCCCTTTGGATAAAGTTCATTTCTTTCTTATAATAATAATAATACTCATTCCATTATACTAAAGAAGACATATATGTGTATTAATAAATCGTAAATACATTTCGAGGTTTGGCGAAGCGTTCAAAAAGGGGAAAACTTAGAAAATAAAATTAAATATATCAAATGTTTTTTCACCCTATTGGTGACGAAACGTGTATCAGAACTCTGGAAAGAAAAAGGTTCATAACAAAAAAATTACAGGGAAACTCAAGCAGCAGCTTCTATTTCTTCTTCCAGAATCTAACTTCTACATAATTTTCCCCTAACAAAATGTTGTAAACTTGTACACCTAACCCTTCCATCATCTAATTCAATTCAGAATCTTACTTCTCTATAACAAATAAAACTCTATCATTCAACTTTTGCCACTACTACGCCAGGGACGCTGGTCTCGGCAACAGTCTCCCTTACAAACCTGCAAGGGAAAAAAAAAGTTATACCAAGTCTCCCTCCAACAACAACATATCCAGTGAAATCCCACAAGTGAGGTCTGAGGAGGGTAGAGTGTACGCAGACCTTACCCCTACCTTGGGAGGTAGAGAGGTTTCCGATAGACCCTCAGCTCATAATAAAGCAATAACAAAGCAGGTCAAATACGAAAAAAGAGCAGTAGCTACAAGAATAAACACTAAACTCTATGGATAGGAACACACAAGCTATTAAGAGGAAGAGGAGAATACTTTTCCAACTTATCTCGAGATGACTGCAAAGTGTAGACAGCCAGGATGAAGGAAAGCATGACCCCTGCTTGCAACCATAGCAATAGATTAATTAAATATAATAACAAACCCAACTGAAAGTATTGCTGTTCTATGAAAGTATTGCTGTTCTATGAAGTATTGAGGGGAGGTCCCACTGAACATTCCCTGATAACACATTAGACATATGTTGCTCAGATCCTTCAAAATTCTTATCGTACCAGTGTCGATCCGATGGGTCAACCTAGCTTGAGTGCACTGAATATGGCTGTGGGTGTAGGGGCGGGAAACTTCGGTTTGGTATCTTGATTTTTGGTTTCTCAATGGTATATACCAAATTCTTTGTTTAGTTTCGGTTCGGTTCTCAGTATAGGCCTGGTATACTGTGCTATTTTTCTTCTTAAAAAGGGGCTATTTTCTGTAATTGACTTGAAAGTGACTAAATAACTTATACAAGTTCAATTCATATAAAATACTCTGAAGAACAAAGGTTCAAACTAGTAACATCTGGATTTCTACTTGAAATATATCCGACAATTCTGATGATTTTGTTTTCAAGGCACATATTAGTCACATCGTTCTTTCCTAGTTCTTCGAGAAGATTTATTTATGTTCACATCTAATAGTATTAACGAACGAACACATTCAGCATAGCATTGCATCCCACTTTTTTTTTATGCAAACTAATTATGTCCAATCTTTTGAAAGCAGCTGGCTGCTGCTTAACAAGGCCTGGATGGCCTAAAACAGCAGCTAAAGGCCAACAAGTTCAGCCATCGCAAACTCATGTAATAACTAGCGACAGCAGCACTAACTGGAAAACTGTGATGCATATATTGGGTTTGCTGGTTTGGGCTCGTAAGTCATAACATGTATAATATTTAATTAATGTAGTAAAATAGTTCGGTATTTCGATTAAGACTTTAAAACCGTAAATCGAATCGAAGACCGAGCTTCTAAAAAATTAAAACTGAAACCAGACCAACGAACCAAATTAATTTCGTTCAGTCTACCCTTATGTGGGTGGGGGATACACACTGGATTTGGTCAACCTAACTTGAGTGCTTTGACTACACCTATGGTCGAGAAATATAGGTTGATTGGGTATTTGGTTTGATTTTTGTTTATGTCATATATATATATAACAACAACATACCCAGTGTAATCCCACAAGTGGGGTCTGGAGAGGGTAGAGTGTACGCAGATCTTACATCTACCTTGCAAGTAGAGAGGCTGTTTCCGAAAGACCCTCGGCTCAAGAGAAAGCATGACAGAAAAGGTCAGACAAGGATCAATGAAAGTAGAGAAGGCATGGCAAAATACTATAGATAAGCATTATGAAGGCATGAAAAGATTTGTAACTAGTAATAAAAGAAAAAGGAATACTAGAATAATAAAATAACAAAAATGATGAAACCGATACTAATCCTACCGGTAAGGAAAAGCAAAAAGTGAATCTACTCACTACTAGCCTTCTACCCTAATCCTCGACCTCCACACCCTCCTATCTAGGGTCATGTCCTCGAAAAGCCGAAGACTTATCATATCCTGTCTGATCACCTCTCTCCAATACTTTTTCGGCCTACCTCTACCTCTCCTCCAGCCCTGCATCGCCAGCCTCTCACACCACCTCACCGGAGCCTCTGAGTCTCTTCGCTGGACATGGCCGAACCATCTCAGCCTCGCCTCCCGCATCTTATCCTCCACGGAGGCCACTCCCACTTAATCCCGGATATCTTCATTCCTAACCATATCTCTTCTAGTAAGCCCACACATCCATCTCAACATTCTCATTTCCGCAACTTTCATCTTCTGGACATGAGAGTTCTTGACTGGCCACTATACAAGATAACTTATGAATAAACTATGAAGTGTTTTACCAATAATGTAATTATTATTATTTTTATGACAATAATGTAATTATTATAGCTTTTTTTTTCAATAAGGAATTTAGGTGATGAAGAATCTTGACTTCAAGATCCGTCGGTGTCGTTTGCCCACACCCGCATGCATTAGACCAAAGCCAATTGAATATATAAAAGGTGTTATTAACTACTACATATATCATTAAAGATTAACAGCTAGTACATATAAACCATGGCTCCCAAACAATGCCTGACCAATTAATTCAGGAAACATAATACTACTAACAAAACCAGCATCGACACAGTGCCAGTGTTATCAAAAGTGAAAAGCGCAAAAAAGCTCTATGGTCAGCTGCGGCTTTAAGCGCCAAGCGCAAATAAAGCGGGACCTTTACTTAAAAAAGACGCAATGGCGCAAAAATACAAATATATATATGTTTAGTCCAAGACTAATAATAATGCGTATGAATAACAAATATACGGACAAAGAAATTGTAAAAACATTACGATAAAGTGAAATATCAATTATCTAGTGTTATCTCTTCAAAAGAGGCTCATTGGCAAGGAAAAGTATGTCTTAGAGCCTTGATGATGACATTATAGCGCACATAAAGCGAGGCGAAGCGCTCAACATGTTTTGAGCCTCGCTTCAGGGCTTAAGCGCGCTTTAAGTGCGCCTTTGACAACACTGCACAGTGCTACATTCAATAGAATTAAATTGAAGCTTATGAAAGTCAGATAAGCCCTTCAGCTTAGCATGAATTTACCTGACCCAAAGAGAACATAAAATCCCGACGCCACATCTATCTCCGACTGCTCTTCCCTAAAATTAATGAAAACTTATTATAAGCGAAAAACAATAATCAGAATAAAGTAAAAGTAAAACCGAAAGTCCAAAGATAAATTGTTAGGGGAAAGTTAAAAGATCAATAAGATGACTTATGAGCAAGAAAATTTGCCAAAGGGATCATTAAATATATAATATAATATAATACAGTTAATGATGCAATCAATACCAATAAGCTTAAGTTTCTTAGCATAAAAGAAGTTGCTAAATAAGCCAAAATATTGACCTATGACAGTTGCTCATATCAAGATAAAGGGAAGCTTTAGCAGCTAACGCAAGACAGCCCGTTATAATCTCTGTTATAAAGCAAGAAGCATTTGCAGTCAGTGTGGGTTATGCATTTGTTAAAAACAAACTTTTACAGAAGCAACCCACCAAAAGAAAGGTAGTGGCACAAGAACAGGAAGCACTGATGGTAGCCTAAAAACATGGGGTTTTGGCTACATTTTGCCTCTTAATCGCTACACTTCAATTGTGTTTGAACTAGAATATGAGTATTTTATACTTATTAAGTGAATTATATTGTGTAGGACTTGATTCCGAGCTAAGAAGCATATTTGGAGCTAAAACGGACACTTTGCAGCTTCGAAGTATGAGTAGAAGCTCAAGAAATTCAACCGGGATCGAGTTCGGGATTTAAGGACCAAGTCTACATATGAGAAATTGAAGAAAAATGAGAAGCGGAAAATTTGGGGCAGGCACTGTGATGGCTGAAATTGGTTTGCACAAGTCTCTGAAAATATCCCTTGCCGCAACGCGACAGTTCATTGTTGGTCCTCATTTCTTCATCGCCTCGTTAAGAGTATTTTGGTCCAACGCCGTTGGTAGTTGGTACACAGTAAAATTACATCAAGAGCACGATTTAGAAGGAAATTTTGACAGAGGGAAGATTGAGAGAGCGGCTAAGGCTTGGAGGCATAAGGATTTATTGCTTTTAGTCATCAACAATGGATTTAATACGTGAATTCGGGTCGAAAATTGGTTGCAATGTTTTCTAGTTTTCATACCTTTAAGACGATGAATTCCTTTTCATCTAAGGCATAGTTTTCCCTTAGGGTTTTGAGTTTTGAAAGAAATGGTGTTTTGAAATCTATTTGTGGATTGGACTCTTGTTTAATTGCTTATATTCATTAATGGAGCTACGAACGGAATTACAGAGTTATCCATTATTTTACTTAATCGAAAGAGGAACATTTTAGTGAAATTGTTTGGTTTTAATTAGTGATTCTTCTAAGTAAACGAAAGAGCTTCTTGAATTATTGATTGAACCAAGATATGAAAATATTCGTGAGACGTCTTCCTGATAGGTTTGGATCCAAGATTGATAGAAGATCCACTACAGTCTATTGTGTCTTTGTTGGAAGGCACCTGGTATCAAGGAGTAAGAAACAAAGTTGTATTTCAATCCAGTTCAGACTCCAAGTACAGAGCTATGGCTCGGTCTACATGTGGAAAAATATGGATACATCACCTTTTAAATGAAGTTGGTTTGAAACCTTTATCACTAGCAAAACTTTGGCGCAATAATCAGGTTGCTCTGTATATTGCCTCAAATTCAGTGTATCACGAAAAAAACTAGAGATATCGAAGTTGATTGTCACTTTATTCACGAGAAGATTCAGGAGAATCTGTTTTCCACTGGTTTCCACCGGCAATGTTAAGACAAGAGAACAACTGGGTGATACATTTACAAAGGCCTTAAATGGGAATTGAGTTAAATATCTCTGTGACAAGTTGGGCATAATTAACACCTACACCCCAATGGTTAACGTCTATGCTCCAACATGAGGGGGCAGTTTTACAGAATACAACAACAACAACAACAAGCCCAGTATAATCCCACCATGTGGGGTCTGGGGAGGGTGGAGTGTACGCAGACCTAACCCCCACCTTGAAAGGTAGGGCGGCTGTTTCCGAAAGACCCTCGGCTCAAGAGAGGAGAAGAGAGGAAGGGTTTTACAGAATATTGTACCTAATCGAATATTGTATATAGGTACATTTATAAGCTGCGGCTTTGTAGGAATTTGTAGGATTTATTACCTTGGTTAGAATGCTCTTCTCATGTAATTATACCACTTATTGTTGAGTAATAGAATATACGAAATTCCTCCAATACTTGTTGAACAACATAGAACAATCACAGAGTTGAATCGCTATTCACACTTGTTACCAAAAAGGCAAGCTTTGCTAGGAAGATTAACTTAAGAGAAAGTTACCATGTGTATCTAGCAAGCACATGCTTCGGCCAGTGCTGTGGATCCCAAAATTGTTTACGTATATCAGGATGAAGTTCAATATCTGTTCATAAATACATTAGAACTAATATCAGTAAAAATAATCATTGAGAAGGGGACAAAAGTCCTAAACCAATCAATCAATAAAAGAGAATATGAGGAAGTGAAAATGGAAGTTATTCAGCCTGTCCTCAGTCAATTAACTAGTTGAAGGCTACTAGAGAAGTTCTGCAGCTTGCACTTAGTATCCTTATGTGGGAAATTTAAATTAAAAAAAAAAAAAAAAAACTTTTCATTTCTCTTGGACCTAAGTCGACATGTTCTTATTTAAGAAACAGGTTTCCATTTTGGTCAACTAAGATTCTCTAAAAAAATGGCTCATGACTAGGACGAAAAACATAGTGAAAAGATAGTGTCAATAAATAACACACTTTTTGTCTTGAAGCTAGACAGTATTTATCATAATCTTTATTAAAAAAAAGGGGGGGGAGATTCGAGAATAAATTGTTTAATTATTCCCTCAAGCATGTTGGGGTTTATATAGCGTGTACAAGTAATCTCAAAAAAGAAAGGGAAGTGTGCAAGTAATCCAAAAAAGGAATGGAAATTACTTCATAATAATTCCTATTTCTATATACACAATTATAAGGATTCTGAAACTTTCCTATATATACAAGGACTGGGTTCTTGCCGTATTAATAATTTTCCTCATTCTTGACACTCCTCCTGAAGTAAGAGCTAACATATTGTATGCTCCTAATTTGCCACAAATATACTCAATTCTGGAGCCATGAAGTAATTTTTTAAAAATATCTGCTAATTGATCATTTGAGTTGACGAAACCTGTCACAATGCACCTCGTTTCGATCTTTTGTCGAATTAAATGACAATCTTTGTTCTTTCATGAAACACTGGATTCAAAGCAATGTGTCTTGCAGCTGATACCAGGTAAAAGAATGACGAAAAGAAGAGATGTTGGGGATGAGTTGCTTGATTATTCCCTCAGGCATGTTGGGATTTAATTAGCGTTCACAAGTAATCTTAAAAAGGAAACGAAAATAATTCATATTTCTAATTACACAATTGTAAGGACTCTAAGCCTTTCTTTTTTATATATACGGAATCAATCTGTCCTTATTAATTATTTCCTAATTCTTAGCAATCTTAAACAACTCAACCAGTGGGCAAGTAGGACATACAAGCCAAAACATTTCACATGATAAAGGAACACTTGAAGGTCAAATTTCTGCTTACTTATGGAGCCACCAAATGCTATGATGAAACAATGTACGTTATTATGTTGGGTGTATGAAAAGGAGTATAACATTTGCATTGTCAAATGATAAGAAATGATAGCATTTGCATTGTCAACAAAGAGTAACTTAAGTTCCCCACAATATACTCGAGTGTTATAGGACCAACTCTTTTTTGAATTTTTCAGCTTGTTTATTTCTTAAACAAAAAACAATCTCATCTAGTATATGTGGTATTTTTACTATGAACAAGAATAACACACAAGTGTCAAGAAACCAGTTGATCAAAAATCACATTATGTAAGACATTTCCATCAAGCATAACAGAGAAGTCTGTCTTTTTCATCCCCTTTTTAATAATTATCTTCCACGTGTTTAGTACGCATCGTTGTCCTTGGGGACGGAGCTGGGGAGAGAAAGAGACTGCATTTACTTATATTACTTGCAAATTGTATTGCACCTTTCTATTGGCATGCTACAAAGAACTTGAGAGGACAGAACACATACAGTGATGAGGCATATCAATGACCTTAGCAGTAACACCAAGCAAATCACCTCCAGCATACCTCTGTAATAAATGGAAGATCCACTCAGTTCAGACAATACTAGGGGAAACATGGAAGTAAATATGAAAAGGGGGTAAAGGGGTAAATAAAAGGTCAGGATAATTGTGAGACAACATATATAAGCTAAGACCTACTTTTCCCCTCAAATTCAGGCCTTACCAAATGCACATCAATCATTGGAACTTCAGAACTCTTCCGATTGATCACAAACAGCCATGGCACGTGATATTTTTCTCTTCCAACTTGGAATGATCTGCAGATGAATTATTGATAATAATAGTAAGTAGTCACGCACTTCCGGGAGTTGTTAGTGAATCAGGACAGGTAAATGGATAAACGCAGAAATTAAGCAGGAGAGAAGAATCTCCATATTACATAATAGATAGTCAGTGACCGCACCAGAAGAAACATTAGACCACACAGTCGAAACTGACGCCACATTCATTGGAATAAGAAATCAGTGATTCAGTTGACTATTTTATAAAAGACAGTAAAAAAAAATCCCCAAGTGCTTCTATTAGAGCTATGAAAATTTCATGACCTCTACAATATAGTACTGCCGAGGGGGGGGTTAAAGTGGGATAAGAAAGAAAGGGGTTAGGGGTTAACCTTTTACCAGTAAAAGAAACCATGTAAAGATAGCAAAAACGTCATATTTGTTCATTGTCAAGTGTGAATATGATAAGAGATGGAGCCTAAATACCAACTCACACTAAAAGCCAGCACAAACCTCTCATTCTGGCAAAACCAATAAAGGACATCAATGAAGTCCATAGTGGAAAGTGTATGACGCATAGCTTTGTAAAGGAATCTGGGCTCATATAACAATGATAAGAGCTTCAAGATGTGATCCTAATCCTATGAGGCGTTCATGTATGTGGTATGAGGATCAACATTGATTCCCTCATTATGGCACAAATACAGGGCAAAATCTCCTAAGAGCAAGAGCATTTGTCATGCTAAGTTAAGGTTCTCACTGCCTTGACCACCTCCTGCTTACATTACCATCTAAATCTTCAGCGGCAAAAACTCAACTTACCATCACATCACCTAAATATCAATAAGTTTTACTTGCATCATAGCAAGTGCAGGTATCCAACTAATTTATTTCCATCTCGTACTAGTTGTGACAGCTACTTGACGATCTAGTTATGAATAGTCAATGACATAACAACCCTAAGCAATATCGTTGTTGAGTTGTCTTAATAAATATCTAGTGTGCAGATGGAGACCTTACGAGAACATATCCTCTCGGAGTTTGTAGTCTTTCCTATAGGATCGTTTTCCTTCTATATAAAGGGAGCTCTTCTATACTAGTAAGATTAGACTCACCCTGGGAAGCTACATACAAAAACATGTCTCATCATTGCGTCATTATGATCCTTTTAGAAACAGAAAGATAAAGCCTCTCAAACATAACTGCCTAATAAAAATGGTCATTCTCAAAGATATGTGTGCACTCTAACGGAAACAGCCTCTCTACCTCCCATGGTAGGGGTAAGGTATGCGTACACTCTACCCTCCCCAGACCCCACTTACCCACTTTGTGGGATTATACTAGGTATGTTGTTGTTGTTGTTGTTGTTGTTGGTAATTCACTATGATTTTCATGATATCCTTCACTACTTCCCAAAACTTGTAAAGAAGCCTTATAAAGTAACCATCTGGCCTCGGTGCTTTGTCAGCACCACATAATCTGATAGTAGTCAACACTTCCTCTTCCTCAAAAAGCCTTTACATCCATTCAGCCTCCTTCCCAGACAGTCTTGGACCTTTTTTTTAATTCAGTCTTGGACATTCAGAATAATTAAATTCAGGTTTCCATGTTTCAGTAATTAAGGTCCTTATAAAACTGAAATCTCATCTTTGATGACCTCTCGCTTAGAAACCTGCTGTCCATTGATCTTAAGTTTATCCAAATTGTTGACTCTTTTGTGTGAGTTAACCACTCTGTGGAAAAATAATTGCATTATTCCCTCCTTCAACCACAACAAGCTGGATCTTTGCCTCCAAGCTATCTCTTCAGACTTGGTCACTTCCTCAAATTCCATCTCTAACCTGCTTTGGGTACAAGTTCCTCCTCAGTGAGGTTTCTTTGTTGTTGTATCTTGTCTAATTTTTGCACCTCCTCCAGCAATTTCAGGTTTTTGTTCTCCGGATCACCATCATTTTCATGATTCCAGTCAGCTCGACTGCTAAGATGTAGTTAGACATACCTCTGACCTCAAAAGGATTCCACTACCCTTTAATCATCTCAGTGGTCTCCGTCCACCAATTGTCAATATTGATTTCTCTTTTCCCACTCACCTCATTGCAGTAATATGGGTAAGTGATCAGATTTTAACTTGGCATTAGTGACTTTGATATTGTTGTATTCATCATTCCGTTAAGTCGAAACTAAAAATATGTCCAGTCTTGATGCAACAATATGATTGTTTCCTCTATACCATGTGTAAATCCCTCCACCCAATGGAAAATTAATCAAATCAAGATCCTCCATGGAATCAGAGAACTCCTGCATAGATCTATTATACCTTTCCCCACTCCTTCTTTCATTGTTGGACCTTATTATACTAAAATCACCACATACCACCCATGTACCCCTTACACCACCCCCTAGAAGCTACTAATTCCCACCATAGATCTTATCTCTCCTTATACTGTTAGAATCACACACTCCTGGAATAAACCATGTAAAGTTTTGAGAGACAGAAGACAATCTGCATGAGAAGTAACTTCAATTAAAATTGCTTTATAACTACTACTACTTTTTTTGAGAAAAGGCGACAACAAAATTGATCTATAACAAAGTTTCTTAGTCTATACGGCATCACAATCTCCACTCCTCTATTGTGGTATTTCTAGCCATCTTTTGATATTCACCCTTCCCTTTTGGGTGTCGTGTGTGGAGGAATACAATGAAGGGGTGGGATGCTTTTATCGATAACGTTATTTTAAGGTTGGGGATGGGAGTAGAGTTAGAATATGGGGGCAAAGTGGTGCGGGGATTTGGTGCTAAAGATGAATTCCCGGGTGTTGTATAGACAGACTCTTGTCAAAGAGAGATGTCCGTTCAGCAAGTTAGGGGGACACAAGGGGATGGGACTTTTTGGGATTTGAGATTAAGGAGGGATTTCCAAGAATGGGAGGTGGCTGAGTTTCAGAGATTGCTAGCCTTACGTCATAAGCAATGCGAGCCAGTTGATAGACCCGATGCTTTGTTCTGCGAGGTGGGGAGTAACAGAATGTTCTCAGTCAAGTCAACAACAAACAACAACAAAAACAACATACTCAGTGTAGTTTCACAAGTGGGGTCAGGGGAGGCCGGGGGGGTAGGATGTACGCAGACCTTACCCCTACCTTTATGGGGTAGAGAGGTTGTTTCCGATACTCTCGGCTCAAAAGAAAAGACAGGGATGTCACAACAAATAGCAAGGTAAAAACTATGGTATCAAGAAAAATAAGACAACAAAATAGCAAGATTAAAAGCAAACGAGGCAACAAATAGTAATACACATTGAAGAAAAGAAACTACGCGATTACTGCCTAATACTAATAATACGGAGACGACTCGGCTACCTACTACCCTTCTAGCCTAATCCTCGACCTCCACATCCTTCCTATCTAGGGCCATGTCCTCGGTAAGCCGAAGTTATGCCATGTCCTGTCTAATCACCTCCCCTAGTTCTTTTTCAGCCTTCCTTTACCTATCCTAACTCTTGTTATAGCCAACCTCTCACACCTCCTTACTGCCGCATCCACACACCTCCTCTTCAC
Source organism: Lycium ferocissimum (assembly GCF_029784015.1). Lineage (NCBI taxonomy): Eukaryota > Viridiplantae > Streptophyta > Magnoliopsida > Solanales > Solanaceae > Lycium > Lycium ferocissimum. The sequence goes on from NC_081346.1 coordinate 48,312,509, forward strand.
ATACCCGAACCATCTCAGTCTCGCTTCCCGCATCTTGTCTGCCACGGGGGTCACTTCCACCTTGCCGCATATAACTTTGTTCCTGATCATATCCCCTAGTATGTCCGCACATACATCTGAGCATCCTCATCTTCTGGTACTGCGACTTTACCCCATACGACAAGGTCGATCTAACTACCACTCTGTAGAATTTACCTTTAAGCTTTGGTGACACATTCTTATCACACATTAATCCGAGTGCGAGTCTCCATTTTACCCAACCCACCCCAATACGACGAACAACATCATCATCAATCTCCCATCTCCTATTATTATGGACCCAAGATACTTGAAACTAGTTTCTTGGGTAGGAGTGCATCGATCTTCACGAATTGAACTTGCACTCTAGATACTCTACCTTAGTCCTGCTTAACATGAAACCTTTAGACTCTAGGGTCTGTCGCCAAACTTCCAACCTATCATTAACTCCATCGCGCGTCTCGTCGATCAGTACTATGTCATCTGTGAATAACATACACCACGGTACATCTCCTTAAATATGTCATGTTAGTTCATCCATCACTAATGCGAGTAGGAACGGTTAAGGTCGATCCATTGGTGCAATTCTATCATGACCGTGTGATTCGGGTCACCCCCCCGGTTCTAACCCGGTTTTGGCTCCATCCTGAGCTTCTCGTCAAGTCCTTGTACGAAAAGTTGTTGGTTAGGTCGGAAAATAATTTTCCTTCTGATTCGGTGTGGATTCCCAGGGTGCGTAAGAAGATGTGCTTCTTCACTTGGTTAGCTATTAGAGGGGTCATTTTGACAACATAGAATCTTAATAAACGGAAGGTTGTCTGCATTAGTTGGTGTTTCTTTTGTAAAGAGGTAGGTGAGGACATAGATCACATTCTATTGCATTACAATCTAGCAACAAGGTTATGATGGGATGTCTTTAGATGGCTCGGCGTTTCATGGGTGATGCCAAGATCCGTGAATGGAGTTGATGTTCAGTTGGAAGACTGGAGCTAGGAGAAGAAGGCAAAAGGCTTGGAATGTTACTCCTCTTTCTTTAATGTGGGTCATTTAGAGAGAGAGAAGTAGGAGGGCTTTTGAAGGGACGGAGATGAGCTTTGCTCAACTGAGGAGTAGCCTTCATTCCCTTATTTTCTTTTGGTGCACCCTTGTAGTTTCTAGTTGTATAGGGATTGGGTGTCTTTTGGAAAGAACCATAGTTTATAGGCTTCTCCATTTTTGGGTCGATCTCTTGTATATGGCCATCTCAGCCTTGTTATTATTAAGAGATTCTTTACTTGATCAAAAAAACGGTGGATCCACCCCTGTTAACATGAATGTGCAAGTTACATTTCACCATAATAAATCTAGGCATGACATAATACATTGAATATACAAGAAAATAAGAAAAAGCAGAAAGTTTTGTCTATTCATGAAGCTCACATCTTGTAAGGATCAGCTCCAGTGTAACCAGTTGGTTTTGGAATCGGTATCAACACCTACACCGACAAATTCAAAAACCCCATAAGCACAAACTAAAGAAATCAGCGGCAAAATCCCAAAAAGTTAAGGTTTAATAGCACTTTTGGTCCCTCAATTATTGATAAATTCTAACTTTGATCCTTCTAATATTTGACTAAGCACATATAACCTTCAATTAATAGAAATATGCACTTTTGATCCCTTTGATTGTGAATATTCACAAATTTACCATAATATTAGTCACTCTGCCACTTAATTACCCATTTATTATGTAAAGCTTGTACTGTTACTCCATATTTGACAGCAATATAGTTCTAAAGGTAGTTTAAAAGTATAACAAACTTCTTACATAAAAGGACTAAAAACACACATTTCGATTATAGTCAAAAATTAAATGTTCTTCGTGCAGATATCACAATTCACAAGGACCAAAATCAGAATAACCTATAATTTAGGGACCAAAAATGCTATTATCCCCAAGAACTTACAACCCCAAAATCACACATGTGAGGAGAAAAGGCAAAATTACCTCGCGATTAACCCCAAAAATGGGACAGTGTTTTCCAATCATATCATGCCAAACAGTCCTCGACTGAAAGTGAATCAACCACATAAACATGGCAAATTAAACACTAAAGACCGTTTCTTTGTACATATAACATAGATATATAAAGAGAGTTAAGAGGGGGGGGGGGGGGGGTTGGTACGTACAGAGTGGTATTGACCCATTTTACTCATGGGAACGATGTCACCTGGGCGGTAGGCAATTACACAATTGGTTGAAATCATCAGCAAAAATACAACAATAAGAAGGGAGTCAACTCCGTGGTCAATCCCCATCTTGATGAGTTTCCTGGAGGACCCAATTTTCTTGTATATGATTCTGAGAAGGATTGCTGAAATTCAGAAGAGCGATTTACCCCAGTCCGAACCTGTTCTAAGTTTCGACAAAATGACTGAACTGGTCCCAAGGTTTTAAATATAAAATAATCCACTCAAATATATTCATACTCGCTGTTTTAATTTGATTGGCACGAAATTTAAAAAATAAAAAAATAATTAATTTTGTGCTTTTAAATTAAAAATATGGTGTACTTTAAATCTTATGGTGTTAAATTTGCCACGTAGAATGTTGAAATTGAAAAACTTACAAAATATAGAAAGAATCACTCTTTTTGGACATACTAAAAAGAAAAGTAAGACATTTAAATTGGAACTGAAGGAGTATAAAATTTAACAAAAATTATAAGAAGAAAAAAGTTAAATCATAAATATCAAGAAAGTCGGAAAAATAAACTAAAGGTGACAAAAAGTTCACTAATTAGAAATGGTGACAAGTTTGACCAGCCGAGGTCAAACTTGTCTTAAAAATGTGATTAAGTTAAAATGAGACTGAATTATAATTTTTAAAACTTATTAATCTTTTACAAAATACACAAAAGCCCACACACATTATACAAAATCTTCCAACCCACCCCCATGACCCCAACTTCATTATTTCAAAAAAAAAAAAAAAAAACCACTTCCTCTAGGCGGCAAAGGAAATCGATCACCCCCACCATCGCCACTGCCTTCATCTCATTTTTCCTCTTCAAAATCAAGCAATTTGTTCTTCCTCGTCGCTGTTGCTGCTCGTTTCTCTCTCTCTCCATTGCTGCTGCTTGTCTATTCATTCTCAGGTAAAGTTTTTCTTTCACTTGGTTCAAATGTTAGGGTTTTGAAATCAAAGTGTGAAAATGATGATTTTGGTTAGAGAAGATGAAGAAGAACATGGGTTTGTCTTGAATGTTGTTTGTTTTGTTGTAGTTTGGGGTATTTGTTGCACTTGTTGGGGTTTGTGAGTTTGTAAATAGTGGTTGTGGTTGTGAAATTATGGTTTTTGGTGCTTTTTTTGTTCTTGTTCTCTTTATTTGTTGATGTTTTGCAACAACTGAGGCTACCTGTTGCAGCAAATTCAGCACTTGTTTGATAGTTGCAAACATCTGCTGAGGTTGCATGGTTAAAAAACTCCTATTTGGTGTATTTTGTTTAAGTTGTGAGTGAGATTTGTGATGGTTGTGTGTTTGTAGTGAAATATAGATGTTTTGTAATTAAAATTAGATGTTTTTGCTGTTGTTGTTGTCATGGTATGGTTTAGGAAAAGTTTTGATTTTATCCAACAAATGGTGATAAAATCAAAACAATTTTGCGAGGTTTTTTATTTTTTTTTTTTTTTTGCAAGACTAAACATTGCGCATATTAACAAGCTATTGTAAAAAATCAAAACAGTTGCTAAGGTGTTACTCTTTTTTTTTTATTTCCAACGTTAAGAATCTGCTGCAACAAGTAATAAATTGTTGCAACAACTTGATATTTTGTTGCAACCAGATTCTAATCTGTTGCAACAACCGATTACTTGTTGCAACATATTCCTTTTTCCTTTTTACTTTGAATGTTGCACTAATCAATTAAACCGTTTTTTTTTATCTCCCGTGTGTAGATAAAATAGGTCCAAGCAAAAGAAAGAGAGAAACCAATTGAGGAGAAAGTAAAAGAGCTAAGGTGCAAACACCATTAGATGAACTTGTGAGTGCTATTTGTCAATCAACAAATCTAGAGGAAAGAGTAGTGAAACTGGGGCTTCAAAAGAGAGGAAACCCACGAATCCTCTCAAGTAGAAGTTTCTGTTGGGCATGAAGAAGAAAGAGATAAAAATGAACAAAGTGAAGAACAACAAGAAGATAAAGAAGATGAAGGAGATGATGAAGTAGACAATGATGAAGAAACTAGAGAAGAAACTGGAAAAGATAATGAAAAATCTGCTGAAGGAGATGAAGAAAATGATGAAGGAGATGAAGAAGAAGGAGATGAAAGGGATGAAGAAGGTGAAGAAGATGAAGAAACTGAAAAGGGTAATAAAGAAGAAGAAGAAGAATCTAAAGATCACATGTCGATGACCTTGGCCGAGTTAAGAAAAAAAGGAAACATAATGTGGATGCCAATATTCTTGAGTCTTCTAGTAGTGCCACAGATCCCAATAGACCTTCTATTGACGAGGTCGTCAAGAGTTTTAGCATGGAAAATTACGGAGTGAGGATGCCGCTGAATGAAAATAATGATTAATCCGGTGATATTGTGGTCAAATCAAGCATGGGCAAGGGCTTTGACAAATTTAGGGGCATTCTTCGGCAAAGATGGGTTGGAGAATTTCTTTAGGGCTAGCTGCTTTAGGCTCTATTTAGATTTGCCTGAAGAAATCAGTGCGCGGTTTCAAATGACAATAGTGTCTGGGCTTTTGAAGTGTAGGATTATTTGTGATAGAAAGGATGAGGTTTGGATTAATTATCGTGCACGCCGGTTTGCTTTGGCATGAAGGAGTTTTGCCATAGTTACCGGATTGAGATGTCATCCTTGGAGCTCTTTCCCTCTTGTTAGATAATCCAATCCAACCCGACTCCCCAAGGCGAAAGGTAGCCAAAAAATCAAAGGGTTCCAAAGCTAAGAATGATGTCTCTTTGGTAGACTTAGTGGGAAAGAGCTACATTCAGAAGAAATTGTTGGAAGATTTGAAGTCCAAAACTTTCTTGAAAAATCACAAGGAGGCACTGTGCTTAGTTTGGTTTGTGCACAGTGTTCTTTGGGCAAGAGACACAACAACAACATACCGCTTGGATTGATTAAACTTGCGGAGGACTATGATGCCTTCAACAACTATTCCTGGGGTCTTGATTGCTTTAGGTTAACTGTTGAATATTTGTTGAGAGAATTGAAGCCAACAGGGAAGACACTCAACATATATGGCTTCCCTTGGGCTTTTATGGTAAACTTTCTTCAATGTTTTATCCTTTTTTTTTTTTTTTTTTTTTTTTGTATTTCAATCTCTATTTTGATTTTTGATGGCATCTTTTTTTTCTAGGTTTGGGCATTTGAAGCCATTCCTCACCTCCCATCAAGTCAAGGAATACTCCGAAGAAGTTACCTTTTCAAGAATTCTTAGATGGTAAATCGCTGTGAACAACACAAAATTGAGTGTTGACCTTTTCAACCCCCCTAAGGAAGCTGTAAGCATTAGAACACATTCATATAGAATAAACTTAACTTCTATAAGCTTAAATAATTTACAACAGATAACTAGTTGTTGCAACAGCTTTTGTAATCCGCTGCAACAAAACATCTACAGCAACAAGTTATGAATACATTGGACAATGTCAAACGGAGATGAGTAACACACGGTAAGTTACCCAACAGATGAATCTGTTATAACATGCAACTAGTTTTTTACAACAGATAAGTAACCTGCTGTAACAAGTTACTCATCTGTTGAAAAACGTCCAACAAGTACCACAGCTGTTGCAACAGATCACTTTATTTGCTAATCTAATAACTTCTGAATATGTTACAATAAGTTTTTACAACAAGTACAATAATCATTACAAAAGTTACCCATCTATTAGAAAATGTCCAATGAGATGAGAGACTGTCTATGAAAATTACCATCTCATTGGACATTGTCAATGATATGTAACTTTATTGTAACAACCCCGAGTCGATAACTTCTTTTAAATAGGTTTTGCTTTTCATGATTTAGCACCATTTTGATATATCTACTTTCTTGTTGTAGGTTGTGAACCCATGGCTTGTCCTCTTAATAATAAAGAGAGTTGGAGATGCCATGCCTTGTCACCTTTGTGCTCATAGAATTTGTGCCTGACAGATTGATTGATGGGTTCAAAGAGGAATTGGCTGGAGTGACAACCATCACTAGGATTGATGATGTTGTTGCTGGTGGTGGTGGTCTTGTTGCTGGTGGTGATGTTGTTGTTGATGCTGGTGGTGATATTGTTGTTAATGCTGTTGTTGGTGTTGATGTTATTGGTAGTGTTGTTCAACCTGTTGGTGGTGGTGTTAGTAATGATGTCCCGGCAAGTATTACTGGGGAAAAATTAAGAGATGATGATGTTGATATTGGTGGATTTACCCAGTTGCAGGATTTGGTGGTGTTGGAGGATTTGGTGGCAATTTTAGTGATGGTGGATTGAGTGGTAAAAGATTTGCTGATGGTGGTGCCGGTACCTCTAAGGTGCCCTTATGTGCTTGTGAATGCACCAACGCAAGGAGAAAATGGATAATTTGGTTAGAAAGGTTGAGGAGTTGGTGCAGGCCCAAGAAGCCACAAACACTTCTATCCAGAGGTTGATATCTAGGAGGGTTATCAATCCATCAAAGAACCTTTCCTCACCCTATACTCCTATTCATGTTCGGAGGAGGGGCAAAGCAATTGCCAAAGGCACTTGCAGGTTAGATCAAGAAAACTTCTTTGCTACTCCCAGTAAGTCAATTGAGACTCCTCTTCCTGATGTTGGGCCAAAAGTGCTAAAGAAGGTGGACATTTTCAAGGTTGTACATGCCCAAAGAAAGAGGTTGAGACTGTGCTCAAAGCCAAAAAGAGTAGGAAAACAATGTACTCAATGCATGAATTTGGAGCCCCGGACTTCAAGGCTTTGACAAGCATGGATATTTGGTGGGATGATTGGGTAAGTTTCAACACTTGTATATATCTATCTAATTCAGTATGTTATTGCAACAAGTCCTTTATTTTATTGAATATGTTGCAGCAAGTTAACTAGTTGTTGCAACAGGTCCTTTATTTTGTTGAATCTGTTGTAGCAAGTTGACTAGTTGTTGCAACAGGTCCTTTATTTTGTTGAATTGTAGCAAGTTGACTAGTTGTTGCAACAGGTCCTTTATTTTGTTGAATCTGTTGCAGCAAGTTAACTAGCTGTTGCAACAGGTCCTTTATTTTGTTGAATCATGTTAGGCAAGTTAACTAGCATTTACTTGCAACAAGTTGATAACTGCTTGCAATTTACTTATTTTTTTTACAAAAAGTAACTAACTATTTTACTACTTTTACTTTAGTATATAGATGAAGTCCTGCTTCTAATGCGTATGAGGCAAATCAATTACCTTGAGTACTATAATTCCACTGACATAATCCTGGACCTCAACTTTTACGATAACATTCTCAAGAGGTACACATATTTGACAAATGAGAATACAGTTACAATGTCGTGCCTTTGGAGGTTAGACTTGCTGAATTTAAGTGGGATGATGAAGTGGTCGATTATTGTAGAGGTATTAGACCCTACCCGGGTGGCTGCTCGTGGGCTGGTGCAAAGAGGGTTTTAATAGTGATAAATATATATGTCACACATTTTTTCACTCTCGAGTTCAAGATTGAAGAGGGAGTGGTAAATGTTTATGACTGCAACGTTCCTGTCTATCCAGATGATGCTTTCTTTTATTTCATACAGCCTGTATTGGAATTGTGGCCCAAGTTACTGAAACAGAGTGGCATGTTCACACACTTGCCTGCAAAGTTACTCAATGAACCGTGGGAATTCAATAGTAGCAAAAATCTCCCCCGCAATATCACTGGCAGGGCATGTGGTTCGTGGTCACTTGCTTTTATAGAGACTTTGCTTATCGGCAAAACTGTGACAAAACCCGAAAGTCTAATCAGCGACAACTCTGTGGGGAGGATGCAATTGAGATGGGCCTTAGGTTTGATTGAAAAGGTGTTGGAACCCTAAGATGGGCGAACCCTATGATGGGCTGAACAATTTATTAAATTTGTATTTTTTGAAGCCCAAATGTGGCCTGTTGAAAAATTTATGTATATATTAGGTGTTTTTTTTATGACATTATGTAATTTAAGTATATATTAGGCGTTCAGTACCTTTCTAAGACATTTTGTGCAAGTATTAAGTTATGTTCAGTACATTATGTTCAGTAGTTTCAAACAAGTCATAAAATCTAACAGCTGTTGAAGAAGTTGCAACAAGTTGATAATCTGTTGCAACAAGTTGCTAATCTGTTGCAACAGATGCGTCAGTTGTTGCAATAAATCTCATAGCTGTTGAATAAGTTTCAACAAGTTGATAATCTGTTGCAACAAGTTTCTAATCTGTTGCAACAACTCTAACAGCTGTTGAAGAAGTTGCAACAAGTTGATAATTTGTTGTAACAAGTTGCTAATCTGTTGCAACAGATGCGTCAGTTGTTGCAACAAATCTAACAGCTGTTGAAGAAGTTGCAACAAGTTGATGATCTGTTGCAACAGATGGGTCAGTTGTTGTAACAAATCTAACAGCTGTTGAAGAAGTTGCAACAAGTTGATTATCTGTTGCAACAAGTTGATAATCTGTTGCAACAGATGGGTCAGTTATTGCAACAAATTGATAATCTGTTGCAACAAGTGGCTTATCTGTTGCAACAAGTGGTTGATCATATGTACTGACTCAGAATACCATCAAATTGGTTAGGTACATTTACTGAACAGTAAATATCATTGGTTTTCTTTGTTTAGATCTAAATATGGGTGAATCAAGTAGTTCTCATCAAATTACTCCAACGATCGCTCGATTTGGGAAGAATACAATTAGTTGATCATATGTCCTGACTCAGAATACCATCAAATTGGTTAGGTACATATACTGAACAATAAATATCATTGGTTTTCTTTGTTTAGATCTAAATATGGGTGAATCAAGTAGTTCTCATCAAATCACTCCAACGATCGCTCGATTTGAGAAAAATACACTTAGTTGATCATATGTCCTGACTCAGAATAGCATCAAATTGGTTAGGTACATATACTGAACAATAAATATCATTGGTTTTCTTTGTTTAGATCTAAATATGGGTGAATCAAGTAGTTTTCATCAAATTACTCCAACGATCGCTCAATTTGGGAAGAATACACTTAGTTGATCATATGTCCTAACGCAGAATACCATCAAATTGGTTAGGTACATATACTGAACAATAAATATCATTGGTTTTCTTTGTTTAGATCTAAATATGGGTGAATCAAGTAGTTCTCATCAAATTACTCCAACGATTGCTCGATTCGGAAAGCATACACTTAGAATTACCCATCTAATCAACGAAATTACAGTCTAATCCATTAAGGATGTTAGTAGATAAATATATTGATCACTAAATATCATTGAATCCTTTTTTTAAACACTAAATATCATCGATTTTCTTTGTTGATCACTAAATATATGTGACTCATATCATAGTCATGTAAAGAATTGCGTATTCCATGTTATGCAATTGAAGTATCTGTTCAAAAGATTTGAAGTATCTATTCTAGTAAGAATTGCATAATCTGTTGCAGCAGGTAACATAGTTGTTGAACAAGTCATATCACTTGTTGGATAAAACACAATAAGTTATGGAGTTTCTGCAACAACACATTCCATTTGTTGTAAAAACTCAAAACACAAAATAACTTGTTGTAACAAGTCATGTCACTTGTTGGAAAACCAAGTTAAGTAACTTAGTTGCTGCAACAAGTCCCATTATTGGTTGGGAAAATCCCAACAAGTTACAGAGTTGTTGCAACAGAATTATTACTTGTTCGAAACTGTTCAGAAACTGTAAAACCACAGAACATACATTGGTGATTTGAGCAAGATCAACATATCATATAAACCAAGTTCACAAACACAAACAACATAATTTTCCATTATAAGAAAGAATAACATAAAAATGTCATAAAATCCAATTCCACAAACACCAACAATAGTAATTATTATTATAAGACATTGCAAGATTAACAACTATGGACCAATTCGGTTTGGGCATGTAGTTTTTTTATGGCCAGCTCTTTTGCATATGGAGCATTTGTTTTTCCTCGTTGCAAATGATTTCCCAAATCCAACCTTCTCTTTGTCCGTCTTCTTCCAGGCTTGCTAGGATCAACATGTGGAGGAGGTATTTCTCTCTCTAAAATCTCCATAGGAACTTAACAAAATTCTTCCGAAGGAACGGGATTCATTTTCTTATAGTATGCAATTATGTAATTCTCCACCCTATAATATGAAGATAAGTAGTCATAAATCTGCCTTCCAAAGTCTTGACCATATTGGACTTGAAGCGCTGCCATAGCATGTGGACAAGGTATTTTGTCCAGGTCAAAAACTCTACAAGTACAAGATCTTCTTTGTAGATAGACTGTTGCAACTGAACCGTAACTGATAACGCTGAACTTGTAGTTGGTAATTTGATGGGCCAATAACTTAATCCCCAAGTTGACAAATTTTGATTTTTTTTTCCATTGAGGGAACAAAGATGGTTGTTGAGTCGATAAACTCCATATGCCTCTCTTTAAATTTCTCAAAGAAATCTCCTGTTTATGGAATCAAATAGAGTAGTAATGGAAAATTCTCTTTCAACACTGAACATTGAGTTCACCGACTCAACATCGTTTGTTCATAAAATTATACCTGAGAAAACAAACATATTAGTGTTGGAACAGGTGGCTCAGCTGTTGGAAAAATCACAATAAGTAGAATATCTGTTGCAACAAGTAGCCTATTAGTTGCAGCAGATGTGTTACTTGTTGGAAATAGAAATGTGCAAATACCTATTTTCGGGGCAAAATGCCCTGCTCCATCTGTGGAATCCAAAGACATTCAAGTTGTTTGGCGGCCCCAGGAACCAATTCTCTGATTTGATTGAAATGGTCATTGAAGACATCAATATTGTACGCTTTTGCTGCTTTATAAAATTGAGATACGACCTCCCCATTGTGAAAGGTGGTTCTCAGATTTTCCCCAAGGTGCCTCATGCAAAAACCATAATGACATGTAGGGAAGACAATTGAAACCGCCTTCTTGATACCTGGATATCTATCGGAAATTATGCACAACTCAGGGGTATCCCCTATATAACTTCTCATTTGTTCAAAAAAAATATTTATACGAAGCATCACACTCCTTGTCTACTACACAAGATGCCACTGAAGAAATATGATTCTCTGCATCTTGTGCGACTGCTGACAACAACACTCCTTCGTACTTGCTCCTCAAGAATGTCCCATCGATAGCTATGACTTTTTTCATTTGCACAAAACCAAGCATCCAAGCCTTATAGGCTAAAAAAAAGTACTTGAACTTCCCATTTCCATCAACCTTCAATGCCGTCTTACTTGCTGGATTTGCAGAACGAAGCATATAACGGTATGCATTAAGCACTGCATACCCGTGCTCATATGTCCCCCTTGCCAAAGCCTTTGCAATCTCGATGCCCTTCCAGACCTTCTAATAACTTACCTTACAACCTAATTTTGTACGGATTAAGTGACTCATATCTTTTGTAGATGGGCCTTTACCGTAAGGAAACCTATCTTTGAAGGATCACCAATGACTTTCGCCGTAGAGTGTGGATTATGGCTCGTAATGTGCTCAGAACCACATGTGTAATGCTTTATGTAGGTTCTAATACAAAATCTATTAGAACTTAAAAGCTCCACAGCCCTCAGCCCCCACTTGCACTCTAGATGTTCACATCTGAAGCAATATACAGTACGTGAATTAATCACCTTCTTGATTCTAAAATCTTTCTTCAAGCAAGCAAGTTTCAACGAAATTGCTAGTGCTTCCTTGTTCTTGAATGACATTCCTTTATAAGAAACCTATTTCATCATCTTGAACGCTAGTTTGTGTTAATTGTGTAGTGCCAACTGTATTGCTCGCAACTTCGGGTATAGGAATCTGGTCGGCCCCACTTCCATTATCTGGGATATCCACAACCACCTTATCCAATTCATTATTTAACACATCTTGTTGGTCTTGAGATAAATTGTGGTTCTCTACCGGGCTTCCAACAACGTATACCTTTAAAATGGGCCTAGCTACATCATTCAAATAAGCACGCAAATGAACCTGATCAGTTATCTTAAAGGGCAAGACCTTCTGATTTTCAAAAGAGTTGTGCATGTCAGTGATGGCAGGATCTTTTAGTTCACACGTTAATTCGCAATAGGTGATGATTAGGTTCACAAAATCATCAAACACAACATCTCTTTGGATAGTCATCGCTATCGTCTCTAACATGACACTACCCTTCCATCGCCAAATATATCGATTGTTCTTTTCGATCCATTCACCATGACAATCAACCCCTATTGTTATTGAGTCCCCCATTAGTGGTGTTCGAGGTACCTGAAGATATTTTATTTAACAAAAAAATGGTCATGAGAGTACATACCAAACTATAACAAAATAAAACAGCTGCGGTAGTTGTTCCAACAGATTATTGACTTGTTGGAACAAGTGGACTACTTGTTGCAACAAGTAATCCACCTGTTGCAACAAGTCACTAATCTGTTGGAGTCAGCTTCAGATTTTTGGGATACTGTTGAAGATGTCCAACAAATTAGTAAGCTGTTGCAACAGGTGTATTGCATGTTGCAACAAGTAGTCCACTTGTTCCAACAAGTAAATAATCTGTTGGAAGCAGCTACTGTTTTTTGGGTTCTATTGAAGATGTCCAAAAGATTAGTGAGTTGTTGCAACAGGTGTATTACCTGTTGCAACAAGTAGTCCACTTTTTCCAACAAGTCAATAATCTGTTGGAAGCAGCTTCAGTTTTTTGGGTTCCGTTTCAAACTATTGAAGATGTCCAACAGATTAGTGAGTTATTGCAACAAGTGTATTACCTGTTGCAACAAGTATTCCACTTGTTGCACTAAGTCAATAACTGCTAGGAAGCAAACTTCAATTTTTTGGATTGTTTCGATCATTGAAGATGTCCAATAGATTAGTGAGTTGTTGCAACAGGTGTATTACCTGTTGCAACAAGTATTCCACTTGTTGCAGCAAGTCAATAATTTGTTGGAAGCAGCTTCAGTTTTTTGGGTTATGTTTCAGACAAAAAGCAAGCTCACTCCAACATATCATTGAGTTGTTGCAACAAGTGGAATACTTGTTGCAACAACTCACTCAGTTGTTGCAGGTTATTTATTCAATAACGTATTTAGCAATGGTTGCAACAATTACAACAACACATAATCTGTTGTAGAAGTTCCAACAACCACATTATCTGTTGCAACAACTACAACAGCTACTGTAAGTTATTGGAAAATAAGTAGATTAATACCCAGATGAAAAATTGAAATAAAACACCATTGTTTTACTTACCAAATGAGCGGAAAACACTTATGAAGTAATTCCCAGTGCTACACGAACAAAATCCAGTCAAAAAATTGCAAAATTGGGTGGTCTCGTTTTTTTCTTTCTTGAGCAACAATGGCGGACGAAGAAGAAGAAGAAAGCAGAACAATGGAATGAGAGGAAAACACTTATGAAGTAATTCCCAGTGCTACACGAACGAAATCCAATTAAAAAATTAGAAAATCAGGTGGTCTTGTTTTTTCTTTCTTGAGCAACAATGGCAGATGAAGAAGAAGAAGAAGAAGAAGAAGAAGAAGAAGAAGAAGAAGAAGAAGAAGAAGAAAGCAGCAGAATAAGAAGAATCAAGAACATGAAGCAAGAAGCAGAAGAAGAAAAGAAGCAAAAAAGAAGAGGCAAAAATGGTGAAAACGGCGCAAGCAAAAAGAAATTTGGCGCGTTTTTTTCTTTCTTTCAATTTGGGTATTGTAGGGTTTATATAGGTTGGGTCAAAGTGTTAAAAACAAAACTTGGGAGCAAAGTTTAAAAAACAAAGCTTGGGGTGAAAGTGTTAAAAATATAATTTTGGGGCAAGTTTAAAACTCCCTAATCACTAATCCAAAGTTTATCGCCCCTACTCAATAAAAAAAACTAAAGTTACCCCAACTCAATTTTGAGACTTTTTTGTCACCCTTAATTAATTGGCCCAAGAAAGTCCCCTCAAAACTTAAAAATTATAACATCAACAACTATATCAAAAATGAATCAAATATAATAAAAACTGCATCAAGCACTAAAAAAAAGACCAAATGGCAGAAACTGCTGAAACTACACCTTCAAATGTGAGTTTCCATTAAATCTAACGATAAGAGTTTGTTAAATATTAGGTGAAAACCTAAAATATTCACTTTAGACAAATTTAAGGGACCAAATTGCTCGAGAATATGTTTAAGGGACTATTTCAGATCTATTAGTCTTTTTCTTTCTAAATTTCAGTGCTATGACGATTTTGTGTTTTGACTTAGTAATTCAAACAAAAAAACTAATCAAGATATAATAAAACCCCTCAACTCTAGACACTTCTTATTCTTGGAAAAGAGTTAAAACTACAGTATAAAATTAGTGGCAAAGTCAGAAATTTATATGAGGAAATTTTGAGAAATACTAAAATGCATACTTGGAATACGAACTTTTGACTTCGAATAATTTGGGGAATCACGTTGTCACAACACTAAATATTTCTTATGATAATGCAATTCAACAATGTATATATAATAATAAAAAATTATTTTTCCCCATTTTTGTCACGCCTTGAAACCCACCCTGGCGTAGCAGGCATCCGATGTTAACGAACCACTTCAGAAGTACCTTATAAAGTTAAACAATCAATAATCTCATTTAATGCTTCATTATTCATTAACTAATCAAGACTAGAAGGACCTCGTCGTAAGCATGACAACAATAACAATAATAATAATCAACGGAAGTCTTATATAAACCAGTAATCATGAAACGTGGCAAAACATCCAACGAGTCAGACAGTGACTTCACAACTACCCACAGTAATAACATCTATCTATGGAGCTTCTAAGAAGAATAAATGAATAGTCTAACTTCGGGACACAGTCTGGTAGCTCAAAGCAATAAATTAAAGTAGAGAAGTGTCCCATGAACAAGTATGTGGGCTTACCAATAAGTCTGAAAAGAAGCAAATCACCCATTCCGTACGCGTGTCACGAACTTGCTCTTCTTCGTTACCTAACATATCTTCAAAAACAACAATGGTATGCCTAAGTACTGGGTACTCAATGAGTGTTTAAGGGGCAATAGTTAACTTGTCAAAATAATATAGGAACATCAGTAAAACAATGTCAATGAAAAACAGTTCGAAATCCATAGCTAGAGTAAGTCAGTAAACTTAGTAAAATCATCAGTAAAAGCTAAGCCACAGGAATATATCAATTTTAACTTATTATACAGTTCATCTTATTAAGTCTTTCACTTACGAACTCAAGATCACCACAACCACTCAAATGCAACCAAAAGATAAACACCTGCCAAGTCACAGACACAAAATCATTCGATACACCGGGGCTATTAACCCACGAAGGCTAATCGTCTTTTGGACTAGCACAACAACAGATGCACGGGACTACACTCCTCAGAGGTCAATCATCCTCTAGACTGACACAATAATAGATACACCCAGCTACCTGCCACAGAGGTCAATCGTCCTCTAGACCAACACAACAATAGATACACTAGGATACTCGCCACGGAGGTCAATCATCCTCTGGACTGACACAGCAATGCTCAAAAGCGATACGCTAGGATCCATAATGACTAATCGTCCTCTGGACTAGCACAACTTGCCCATACAGGCCCAAACAAAAACAAATACATGTTATGGCATATTAACCGAATCATTAATTATGGCTTATAACTGAATTCACTTCTCAAGTCATCTTCTCACAATAGAGGTATCTCTAGTCATAATCAATTTAAAAACCTTATTCAAATCACTTGTTCAATTTCAAGTTCAAGAAAATCAATTCAAAGGCAAAACATGCTTAAAGCTTCAATCTTTAGAAAATAAGTTTAATCATCCCTTGATGGGGCAAAACAAATTCAAAGAATTAGTATATTCCGTAAAAGGTTCGATGCAGGCTTGATCCTATACGTGCATGACCTTGTTCAAATATCACCCTTAATTCAAAAATAAGTTCAACATAGCTCAACCACCAAACTGGGGTTCAACGTGTACAAACAAGCAAGAGAGAATTCCCATAACAAAACTTGCTTACAAAACATTCTTAAAAGTAGACATGGTTCAAACGATGTTTTTAAAGTATATGTATATCAAAACGTTTTAAAAAAGGTAGAAGTACTTCAAAAGAAGATTTCGAAAACATAGACATACCTCAATTCCCGCTCAAACGTATTCATCCAAGTTCAAAATATTGTTCTACAATGATTATTAATGATAAAGTTCAAAACTTTGACCAAATTCTAAGAGTTCCTATCCCTATCGAAAAACTAGGGCTTTTTCGTGCCCAAAAATGTGTTTTTGAAAACCATCCCCCCCCCCCCTCCCCCAAAGAATCACCCATGGATTCTCATAGGTTCTAATACCCTACACTAGTCTAATTCCTTTAAATAAAATCAATAAAGATCTAATATCACACCTTTAAGAATCTATGGTTTTGAAGGATCGACTAGTGTTATTTGATGTTATATTGATGTAGTAATAATATAAATATCAATAACTTACTTTAGATGTTTAGGGGAAAGCCTTAGGGTTGTTTTCTCTCAAAAAGTCGGCAAAAAACGAAGTGGGGAAGGGTTTTCACGAAGTTAGAAGCTTATATAGTTCGAAACAAGAAAAACGGGGCATCGTGCCACCCTTGAGTCACAAGGCCATCGCAAGATACCTCCCTTGCATCATAGAGGGGGCGCACAAAGAAAAGAATTATTCAGAGAGGTGAAAAACTCGCGCAACCCTTGCATCAGCAGACAACGTTCAGTAAAACGGGCATAACTCCTAGCACAGAGGTCCGTTCGAGCTGGGCCATATATGGTTGGTGTTATATCCCGTATTTTTGTACATTGGGATATTTTAAGCTAATCGCGATAAGTTAAGGACAGGACTATTTTGGGATACGAGGTAGAGACTTTTAACCTCCGATTTTGTCTTAATGCACAAGTTGTTTATAAATTTTATTTGGTATGAAATTATTAATGGAGATTAGGGATTAATTAACCATGATTAGATTATTAAGTGGGATTAAAAGTTTAATTAATTCACTAATTAGCCATAAGTGGCCATGTGGGCCCCACCCATGGCTTGGCCAAATTTGATTGGCTCAAGCCATGAGTGGGACATGTGTCCACCTCTTAGGCACCATATAAGTATCAAATTGATGACAAGGAAAGTCATTTTATCATCTTCACAACTTAAGAAAACTTAGAGAGGGAGAGAGAGCTCACAGAAATGGTAAAAATTTAGTGAGATTGGAGCTTTAGTTGTTGATCAAAATTTGATGTTCTTCAAGTATTCCAACTAATTGGAAGGTCCATAGTAACATGAAGTAGCCTTGGGAGCAATCAAAATATTCATTCTTGCAATTCACAAATTCTAGCCAAGTTGAGAAGTCAAGTGTTAAAGGTAAGGTTTAATCTTCTTTTACATGTATTGAGAATGGTTTGAGCGTGTTGTAATGTGTAGTTATGGATGAAATTCATGGAATTATGTATGTTGGTGTTAAGGGCGTGTAGGGGCTTTTGTGTAGGAATGGTGAACTAATTTTACTTGGTATTTTGGTTGTTGTTGTTATGGATTTTATGATGAGAATGAAGGGTTAATGGTTCAAGTTGGAGTTGTAATTATTTGTGGGCTGTTGTAAAAGTTAAAATGATGTTAGTAAAGTTTCTTGCATTTATGTGAATAATGTTATAACGTGTGGTTGTTGGTATAGTTCATGAATTTGGAAGAAAAGAATGTGTTGTTGTTATTCTTGTTGAACTTAGAAGATTATATGTTGTATTGTGTGTTGGTTGGGCTGTTTTGGAGTGTTGTACGGGCTGTCCGGAGTGTTCTCGAGTCATGTTTGAATAGTCTCGGGTTGATACTTGAATGTATGACTAGTGATGTTGACTTGGTTATATGTGGTTGGTTTGAATATAAGGGAAACGTCGTCTAATTATCTAGAAAGGAGTTGCTAACGTTAGAATACGTTTTGAATCTCCTCGTAACTTAACCGTAGTTCTTGACGTCTTAATATAGGTTGAGACACTATTGGGCAGCATATACGTGTTATGTTGCGAGTAAACACTAAAGGTATGTAAATCCTATCCCTTCTTTCTTTTGGCATGTCCTAGACGTAAGTAAGATACGATATGAGCTTTGGGGTAATTCTATTCATAAGTTCCGAGCATGTTTTATGATTCTTATTCACTTTTGATGTTAGAATTCTTAGAGTGGTTGAGCTACTGCCCTCGAGTTTTCTATATGATTGGATAGTAAAGGATATATAAAGGTTCCTATTCCTAAAGGATTCTGTAATAAGTAATGTCCTTAACTTTCATAAGCTGTCTCGTATTGATTTGATACATATCTATGGTTCCCCGAGACTTTCCTTAATATGACTATCGTTTGATACTTGAGTGTTAGTTAATCTACTTGTCGATTGAGTCTCGTACGGTGATCTAGTTGTATATTGTTACTCACTACTACTGCTTCGTGCATATGGTTGTTACATCTTTCACCGAGTCCGGGCGGTATGTTATCACGCACATTTTACTACTTTATCCACCGAGTCCCTGTTAGAGGGTCGAATACTGTTATGATGATATGACGACATGATGATATGATGATATGATTATTCACCGAGTCCCATAATGGGCGGGTACGATATGATGATATGATTATTCACCGAGTCCCATAATGGGCCGGCACGGTATATGATGATATGATGATATGACTATTCACCGAGTCCCATGATGGGCTGGGTACGGTATATGATAATGATATGCATGACTTGTTGTATAAGGCACAGGTACAGTGATTTCTTGATTATCATATTTGTCTCCTGGAATCCCTACTTCAGTTATGATCTTTCTTACTGTATTTCATGCTTTATATACTCAGTACATATCTCGTACTGACTCCCTTTCTTCGGGTCGGTGTGTTTCGTACCCGCAGTGCGGTACTCACTTCGGTGATCCGCCGCTTAGGCTTCCTTATTCGTTGTCTTGGAGTGCTCCCTTGTCCGAGGCTAGGTTTTTGGTACGAATTCTCTTGTTGTATATATGTGTTTATCCGGGGGTACGGCGGGGCCCGTCCCGTCATATGATACCGTTGTTACTCTTGGGGTCCGTAGACATATGTGTCGGTTGTATATAATTCTTGTTCGATTGTGTCCGTATGATTTATGTTTTGGGACGTTCCCATTCGTAGCGACGCTTGTCGCTTGCGTATATATATATATATATATATATATATATATATATGTTTTGGAAGTTGTGTGATATGGTAGTCTTGTCGGCTCGCGTGTGTTTGGGACGTTCCCTATATTATGATAGCCTTGCCGCTTATGTGCGATGTTATCTGGTTGAAAGTTGTAACTCCTCGTGCGACAAAGTTGCTATGATATGTATATATATATACGACGGATTGAGACGACGTCTTGTCTTTTTGTATATAAGTTCTTATCGTAGCTGTTGTAGATGATTATAGTAACGAGCGTATACGAGTGTCCAAAATATCAGGGGGCACTAGTCACGGCCTACGGGGTTGGGTCGTGACAGTTGGAAAGGTATATTAAAGATACAACTTTCATGTTTTAAGTTTCTCAAATTCCCAATGGATTTTCATGTAAACAGGATGAAAGTCAGACCTATCGTAAACTTAGTCGATTCTATCGAATCTTAGGCACCTCACTATTCATCTTGATCTTAAAACAACTATTTCCACCCAAATTCATCCCGATAGGATTTCATATGGCTAAAGTGTCATATTAATACTCATTTAACACATCCACACTATTATAGAATGATCTAAAGAGGATACAATATAATTCTTTGAGATAAGGGATTCAATTGAATCTCCTTATATCTACATAGTGTCTCTCCTACAAAAAATATGCTAATTAAAACATTCATTCATATCTTTGTAATTAACAAATCATTTCACACTTGATATTAACCCTAAGGAGCTCCAAACAATTGATAATCTTAAACCATCATCAGAAAATAGAAGGCAAATATAGACCTTTTCCATAAAGTATTTGATATGGGAATTCACTTAGTCCATCTTGGAACTATGTTAAAGTCGATGAAAAATATGAGATAATTTGCTAAAATTTTCTAATGGTAAAGATATGAATGACCTCAAAGTACAACTGATGTAGAATTAAGATATTTCTGTTGAGATGTTGTTGTCTCACTAATAGTGCTAAGCTTGAAATTGAAGTTTTTATGATTGACAAACTATGTATCCAGAGACAATCAAGTACAATGAATATTGAAGGAAGACATTGAAGAACCAGAAGTCCAAACCGATCTTTAAAGAAATCAATGAAGTAGTCACAACAGAAGAGAACTACTCAAAGGAACTGGTCCTTAAAAAGAACACTGGAGGTTGTTGAAGGAAAGTTATTTCGTGCAGACGGGGAGAATTTGAATTATTGACTCATTCCTATTCGATGAAAAGTTGGATTTCAAGTTATGAAAATATTACCATAAGGGGAACACATGAAATTAGCACTGAAGTAGGAGAATGAGAAGTCGTACGCTCAAACAAGAAAAGAAGGAAATCCATGTCAAATAAGGATTGGTTTTGGGACAAATTATGAAACTAATACTTGAATCCGCTCCTATATAAACAATACGTCAAGAAGCTTTGGAGCTTAACCACAACCACAGTCACTGTTACGGTTTATTTTTATGCAGGCGTAAAATCTACTTCATAACTTGACTTCTATGTTACTTTAATAGAGTCGCTACTTAATTAATTGTGGGAATTAGGAAACCATTTGTTTAACATTTGTTTTATGAAAACCTTTTAAAAGAGTGTCAGAGTTCGGGTAAGGATTCTGGTGATTCTCCGAGGAAGGTGTTAGGCACCTTGGAAGAAATCCGCAAAATGTGGTTGACCTACAGGTTTAAATTTTGAGGCTGAAAAGTATATATTTTCTTTAAAATGTGTTTAAAGGGATATGTATAAAAATGAGAAATTTAGTAAGGTCTTGCCCTTATTTGTTTAATTATGACATGTTTTGAAAGAGACTTGTGAAGAATCCATTTGATATAAATAAAATGGGATTTGAACTTTATCCAAAAGAGCTAGATAACTTACGTCACCTTTCTGACCCAAAACACACTCGAAGTTTCCTTCAAGTAGAGTTCTAATCCAAAGGTAATGTAAGTTGCTTATTTTTCGTGGATTAATTCGAAGAAAATACTTTAATGTATCTCGTTTGTTTAAAAGGCCATGGTTTTGCAAATAGGAACCTTAACCAATATCTTCTCTTGTCACAAATCTTAACTTTGGTTTTTGTGAGTCTATCATTTGAAGAGTAATTTTTGTACTTGAAATTTCCTTGTGGAAAAGCTCGAAATTTTAACTATTTAAAAATGAAAAGGAGCCATTTTTACCCTTTGAAAAATCCTTCGGTTTGGACCTCAAATATGTATAGATAAGTTTCTGAAAAAAACTCAAATCCTTCATTATTAGATCCCAAAAATCATTCAACTTTGGAAAACTAGTTTGTTTTGAAAAGTTAGATTAGGTCACGAAAAAGGATCTTCTACCATTTCTAACGATCTTAGCATCGTTTGCCTATACGAAGTGTCAACTAGGTCTTAAAGGGTTCCAATAATAACACTGTAATAACCCGTTTGGTTGTTATTGCAATTTTAACCTATTTACCCTCGTTGACCCTTTCCCGAGCTCTGTTAGTAAGATTTTGACCTGCGGGGATAAGCGGTGCGATTCCCGAGGTAGTCGGGCGCATTTTGGGTTGTTGGTTGAAAAGTTGGTCACTGGCCGTTGGGTGTTGACCCGGCCAATTAGACCTCCGTTGGGAATTCCTAGATCACGAGTTAGTCCGTAACACTTTTTTATGTATGTTTGCATGTTTGTTTTGTATCTGGGATGTCTCGGGAGATTGTCGGAAGTCGGGGTTGAAATTGTGAAAAACTAGGATTTTCTAGTGTCTGGTGTCCACTGTAGCGGCACCAGACTTGCGGTGGCGGTCCCGCTACGACGTAGGATCAGCTGCCGCAACGATTGATTAAGAGTTGTGGTTAGCCGCCACAACGGACTGGGATCCGCTGTGGTGGATGCATGATAGCGGATGGGGAATCGCTGCAGCGGGCCAGCTGCAGCGGGTGACGCGATAGAATCCTTATTTAATGCATAGTTAAAAACCCTTTTCATTTTATCACTTCATTCATTATTCTAAGCAACTTTGGAGGTGAATTAAGGTGTTCTTGGCAAGTTCTTCTTGTGGGTAAGTTCCCTAACCATTAGACTTCGTTAATTATCTTTCATTTACCTTTCTTAATCCTTAATCCATGCTAGAAATCACTAGAAATCTAAGGAGGAAAGTAGGTTTGGATGAGTTCTTAATTGAATCTCTGTCTTTCAAAGTGGATTCAACTTCTTAAAGTATGGAATTGGATGAAATAGTTATCATAAGCTTGAATCTTCCATTATTGTGAGAAATTGGAATTGGGAAAGTTAGGGTTCATACCCTATTTGGGGTTTTGACTTATATAATAAAATTGGTCTAAACTTGAGATAAATTAGTAATTGAATAATGGGTTTGATCATCTAGAGCGTTGAGTTACCATTTTGACTTTCGAAATGGTTGGTTTACCCTTGTGGGCCTGTTTCCTCCTTTCTCTATGGTTGAATTTGATTTGAAAGATAAGTATAGCAATATGGGTGTTTTTCTTCTTTATTTCTGATTTAGAATTCGAATATGATGAGACTTTAAGTATTTGGAGGCGCAACGAAAGGGCAAGGCAAAAGTTTGATTGTTCGCGGCTCCTGCTCGGCTACCAGGTAAGTTACGGCTTACCTTAATTAGACTTTGATTAGCGAAACGTATATATTTTGTAGAATTGATGGGAGAAAACATGATTAGGTCTTCGGACAGGATGTCTGGTTGGATATTACTTAGGTTGGTATGACTTCTGATTATGTGGGCTTATTGCCGTTATTTACACATTGTGATAGTGTATTTGTATTCATACTGTGGTGATTTGGGATGGTATTCTATTAGGTTGGTTGATTGTGTCTTGTTGCCCTGTTATTGTGATTAGGCTTGTTGCCTTAATTGTTGTGTTGTGATACGTCTTGTACTCATTTCTCTCTCGTTGTGTCATTTATCATCGGAGAAAGGAAAAATAAAGAGATTAAGCCTGAATCATGTTGTATAATTATGATAATACATGGATGAAACCTTGATTATGATTTATTGTTGATGATAATATCATGCATGACATACATTCTCATTTCACATGTATATTGATATCGAACTATGACTTGGTACTGATAATGATAAAAGAGAAAATGGAGCACTTTGGGACATGAGACTTAGTTGTGGGTATACTTGCTATATTTGGAAGTAAAGGGTGTCATAGACTCTTTATGTTGATTGAGATGGTTTGTATGATTCATTCCATGGTTGAACTGATTTATCTAAGTCCTGATATGGCTTACGACATTATGACCTGCACTTTATTTGGCATTTGATTTCATTGATTTATTATGCTTACTTTTGAGTTGATGTTTCACCTTGGGGTTCTAAACTTGAACCATATTTTGAATACTCATCTTGCATACATATATGTATAAAAGGCACATCGATAGGGGTAAGGATGTGGTATATATATATATATATATATATATATATATATATATATATATATATATATATATATATATATAAGGCACATTTGACAGAGGTGAAGATGTAGCCTATTTGTGAAGTCGTGATCCAAGGTTTGTTTCAGAGCGAGTGGACTCGTGATTCGAGGTATGTTCCGAAGCCGGGGGCATATGGACTTCGCGGGTCTCCCATGGGTCATGACTATTGTGCGAATAATGCCTTTAGCATATGTGTACAGGTTTGAGGTATTTGGCCAGTGCATTGCATTGCACATCATTACATTTTATTCTGTATCATCATATGGCTCTTCACGTCTGATTTGGTATGGTTTGTTCGTATCATTGTGGTGGCATAGATCGGATTATGGAATGGGTCAGATTGCGGAGTAGTAACTCTGCCTAGGTTAAGAACTTGGATTTGTGATTATCGGTTGAGATTATTGACGCTCAACAGACTTGTGGTTTAGAAGCTTTATCTTAGGTTGTGATTCGATTTTGGGATATTCAGTGACCTTGGTTTGGGTATTATGTGCCTATCTGCTTATCTTGTTGATTTTATGCTTATATGAGAGAACTAATCTTAGTTGTACTCATCTTTTGAGTGCAGAGTCTGTTACTAGATCCAGTTCCCGTCGTCGAGAGTGATCCGAGTCTACGTGACAGCGATTCTAGGGTGAGCTTTGGGCTAGATCCTCACTCGGAGACTCTTCTTATATTTAACTATCTACTTTTTATTCTTGAGACAGTATTGACACTTGAGATTTGTACTTCCTATCAAACTTGTATCTATATAATAGTGGCTCTTGTACTAGTCCAGACCAGATTTTGGGGATTTTGGGGTTATTATTACTTCCGCACTTATCGTTTATATAATTCGAATATGTTAGCTAAATCATTGTTTATTTCCTCATTCCTCATAATTCTTATAAATGACTAAAATGATTTGGGAATGGTTCGCCTACCTGGGAGGACAGTGTAGGTGCCATCACGATTCACGAATTGGGTCGTGACAAACACAAGTATTTTTACAAATACAAGTATATGTAAAAGAAAACAAAAACAGAAATGTGCTGATGGGTTTACTAGGCCTATCAGCCTAAATGATGCAATTTTCACCCATTGCTGAGCCTCAATTCTGCGCCTGACTAGATCTAATTGGTGTTATGCCTCTGGCCCAACGGAAGCGGCGATTATGCAGATTTTGAGCCCAATTGGGCCTATGCGAGGTTTATGCGAAGGGGAAAAGGAAATTGGCGGTTAGGGAGCATCTACACTTAATAACTATTTAACAAGAAATTCTAATACGCATATCACCTTACACAGTTGAGGGCAAACTTCAAGATATACATGGATATTCGAAAAAAATACACAGATATACAAGATAGGAATATCATAGATCTAAAACAGACCCAAATATCATTAAACAGAAGAAACAACAGGAGAGAAACACTCCAGCGCAACTAGTTCAATGTCACAGCCGAATATGTTATGATATACCATGGATATACGTGATATATACCTTTGTATACCAGAGCATATCTGTGGGTGTATACTCTTGTATATCTGGTGATATATCATAACATATCAACCCAAGGAAGAGAATAAGCAGAATTTGGACAAAGGTATACATCAAATATATGCAATCAGTCTCATATACTTTGAATACACCATGATATACAATGGATATACATTGTGTATACTCAAGGCATACAATCCATAGACACCC
Organism: Lycium ferocissimum; assembly: GCF_029784015.1. Taxonomy (NCBI): domain Eukaryota; kingdom Viridiplantae; phylum Streptophyta; class Magnoliopsida; order Solanales; family Solanaceae; genus Lycium; species Lycium ferocissimum. Next base: position 48,338,049 of record NC_081346.1, read on the forward strand.
TTGTGTACTTAGTGGCATATCCAAATTATACAGGGTCACATATCGAACAGATTAAGGAAAAAGAAGTATATAGAGATGCATGGACATAGCACATGTGAATCATATTCCTTAACAAATCAAAATAGCTTAAAGGTGGCTTAATTGATCATTCTGAGACCTAAAACTACACACAAAACTAGTTACTAACAAACATGTTTTTTCAGATATCTTCAAACTTAAAGAAGAAACAACACACATGCCCCCAGACAACAAAATTATGCTTTATGATGAACTGTCTACACTTTTCCAAACTTCAAAGGACTCATCACATCTTAGTAAGGGCTAATGCCGATAAAGCAAAGAAGGTAGGCAAAATGACTGTACAAACGTATCATGCTCAAGGGACTAGATGTACACACATACTCAAACTCAACAAATTTAGAGAGTCAGCTGATGCAACCTATGGTCAGAATACTTATTTTGGAATGAGCTAACAGACTCTTTCTATTATCAAGTTTACACAAAATCAGTGATTGACGTGCTCAAAGATATTCAGAATTCAAGATAGAATCCATCATGTTCTCTTTTTAAACACATATTTAGAGATAAGGGAAAACAATGTTGTGATGGTTTAGGATCAGCTCTCATAAATAAATTTAGGCTTAAACTAATGGAAACATACTTAGAGGGTCTCCACAAATGTAACGACCCTTTTGGTTGTTTTGAGAAACGATGCTCTATTTTGTATATCGTCTATTCCAGAAGCTCCATCTTAATTATTTTGACCTGCTTGCAAAAATTGAAATCAAACGGATGTCATTTGGTTCACTTTGGGAGAAGGTTTCATTTTGGAAATCCCAGTATTCAATTATTTAGATAAATTATTTATTTTGGGAAAACGTGCTTTGATTGGTGATATGAAGATTCTGATAGATTTGAAATATTATTTATGACCTGTAGGAATTTACGAAACTAATTTTAGAGTTCGTTTGGCTGGTTTTTGATAATTAAGTCGGTTTTAGTATTTAATATGCCTAATTATGGTGGAAAGATGGTCACGGAAAGAAATACGATCTGGATTGGAAGCTTGTTGGTTTTATTAGCTTCATATTGATGTTTATGACTAGTGGGGATGGGTTGCGCAATTCTCGAGCCTTTCGGATGAGTTTTGAGTAAGGAAAAAGATATTTGGGAAACCTTAAGTTAAGAAATGAAGAAGTTTGACCAAAGTCAACATCGGGGGTGTTTTTGTCATTTTTGAAGTTTCATTGACTAGATTAGGTCCGAAAGGTAATTTATGACTTAGATTCGAAAGGTAAATTCCTTCTGCATCCTTGTCATTAGTTTGGTTTCCCAGAGGTTCGTGTGGGATTTAGGTGGTTGGTTGAGATACTAGCTTTTGAGATGATTTGGAGTTGATCACGGTCAAAATTGGGTCAAGACGGTCCTGTTTGAATGTTTTGAGAGCTCGAGCAGGTTCATATGATGATTTTGAACTTGTCCACAAATTTTGCTTAGCTTTCGATGAGTTTCGGATGTGTTTGGGTTGTATGGTGTTTAATTTTGGTTTCGACGTCGTTTTAAGAAAAAAGGGTACCATATTGAGCAAACGACCTTTCTTTTGTGTTTCAATTGAACCGTTAGATCCGTATCGTAATTTTGGAACTATAAAAACAAGAATCGTCGCATTTCGCCATCGTATGAGTGAGATATGGCATTTTTTTCTAAATTTTGCTTGGCTGATTTTCTGGTGAGATTTTGCTCCTAAGTTCGCCCTTAAATTTTTGCATTCCTTCAAAACTTGAAAACATCATATCTCTCTCATTTTAAGGCTAAATTGGGTGATTCAAAACGCTATTTTGGGTGAAATTTCGCAAGGATCATGTTGGGCTTGTCAAAGTGAAGTTAGTGATTATTTAGCATCTGATTCTGGCCGAGACAGCTGTTGCGTTCTTCACTTTGTTCCGAAATTTAGTCACTTTTTCTCACAAGTTTGCGAGGTTGGATTTGGGCAATTTCGGTTTCTATGGATTTGTCTCAAATAGTGGTAAGTCCCTAACCTTTGTTTTGTATTTCCCTATGAACCCCGAGGCTTATTTAAGTTTTAGTCTTGATTTTGGCTCTGTGAAAATCAGTTTTGAACCTAAAGGTTTAAAAGTGGTAAACCATGAATTTGAGGATCAAGATAAAGACTTTTTGAATGGGTTTTCTGGATTTAGACTAATTAAGCTATGGGTAAACCAATTTTGAAATAAAATTCCAGTTTTGCAATATGGGTATCATTTGACTCATTTAAACTCGTAGAGTTCTATTTTGAGTATATTGAACCCAAATTTTTAACGAAATTACAGTATTGCCCTTGGGGCTCGGGTTTGGCTATTGTGGGTCCATTTTTGGGTTCTGGATAAAACTATGGCAATATGGGTATCCTTAGATTCGTATTCCAACGTAGAATTCATATTTAATGGACCTTCGTTATTCGGAAGTGCTTCGGAAAGAAAGGGCATTGGCTTGAGGGTTCGCGGCTCCTATTCGGCTTTGAGGTAGGTTACGACTTACTTATGTTTAGACTCCGATTAGAGAATCGTATGTAGATAGTAGTTATTGACGGGGAAAGCGTGATAGGCCTTCGAGCATGGTGGTGGTGATAAATCCACTGGTTTGGTATGGTATTGACATTGTTACGTGGGCTTGCCGCTATACTTGTTGATATGTTGTGATTACTGATTAAATCGTTTGTCCTTGATATCTCACTTATCTCATGAAAAGAAAAAGATTACATATTAATGATTTGAGTTGTGTTCGGCATTCATGATATGCATCTATTGGTTCCATGATCTGCAGTATTTTGAATTGATTCCTATGCATTAGCATACTATCCATTTCCCTGCATGATTTGATAAAATGATGAGAAAGTGATTGATAGCCTCCAAGGTCTTTGTCGAAGTGCGAGTTGATTGATAGATTTCGAGGTATTTGCCAGAGAGCGTAAGACAGAGAGAGTGCTCGTGTCGATTTGCTAGAGCGAGAGAGTGCTCGTGTCTGAGGTCTTTGTCGAAATGAGGGATTGGTACATGGATTTCGTAGGTCCTCCATGGGTCATGACTTTGAGGCATTTCCCTTAGCATGTGTGTACGGTACGGAGAGGTGCCTTAGGGAGCATTGCATTCCATATCATTGCATGGTACATTACCTCATTGGATTCTTGATTGGTGATTTACTTGAGTGGTTGCTTGCTTATGATGTGCTCACTTAGAAACTTGACGGACTTGTGGATTAGAGACTTCACCTAGGCTTACAACTTGAGGTTACTGAGATCTATTATGATTATCAATACTGTGAGCCTTTACTTGAATTATGTGTTTGTGACTGTACTTGACTGCTTATCTGCTCTACTTGTTGATTTCTTCCATTGTTGGCCTATGATGCCTACGAGTACTAGTGTTGTGCTCATACTACTCTTGCTGCACTCCTTGCGGAGTGTAGGTTTTGATCCAGGTTCGTGTTAAAGATCTCGTGACTGATCCCAAGGCTATCATCAGAGATGTTTGGGCGAGCTACTAGCCGGACCTGCAACCCTGAGTCTCTTCTTATGCATTTTGTTTATTTCATTTTCTACCGACGGTAATTATTTCAGTATTGAGGCTGTATTTCATTTTCAAACTATGTATTCCATTTAGTAGCTCTTGTACAAATTAAGACCAGGGTTTGAGAATTTTAAAGATTAAGTTATTCTTCCGCATTTATTTATATTACTTAAACTGTTATTCAGTGATTTTAATAAACTTAAATTTCCACACTTTTTTCTTAAAAAGAGGAAATGATTTGGGAATGGTTTACCTACCGGGGGATGTTATAGGTGCCATTATGATCCATGAAATGGGTCATGACAACAAATTTGAGGATTAGCAAAGAGAAACCCCAGCAACTAGAGCAAACCAAGGTAAAGTTGAGTAAAGGTACTCAAAGCCTCTTCTTGGGCTCATGACCCTAGGATATCACTCAGTACTTCCTCAAACGGAGTGCCATCTCTTTTATTTGAACACACATAAGCCAAGTAGGAAAACAGATCATGTTTACCTCCTAACCCTTAAGTTCAACATTCCATTTTTTCAATAACTTAATCATTTAGGAATTCAAGAAAGTGGACACAGATAATGCAAGTTTGACACAGTTAAAGATATATGATTGCGTAAAGATGGTTCATTGATTCTGCAGTCTCATAAACAATACTAAACCCAAATATATGTTCACATTAAACGTACATACAATGGATACGACATGGCAAAAGACATTTCTAATCATTCATCTAGGACAGTGGCACAGCAAATCTAAAGGGAAAAGGAGACGAGGAAAATCATGCTTGAAATGAAAACCAAAGGCAACCTCTTCAATATTTAGTTTACACACATATCTTCTTAGCGTTTTTGAAGTTCCCAGATTTTTGGTTTTATGAGAAAAAAAAGGGATATGCAGTTGATAAACTTAAGTGCAGTCGTGTTTTGATGATTGTCAAACTGATTCAGAACCAGATAGAGACCTGGTTTGTGATCTGCTTTTTGTTCATCTTGCACAGTAAGTAGAGACAGCTGTAAAGCCGAGCTACTCACTGCACACAAGTATAGCAGTTAAGCTGGCCCATGCTTTAGGTTAAATATTGAATGAGTGGTCTCTATCCATCCCACATGCTTCCCACTATATATATAACATGTTGCAACATATTGTGCATCACTCAAAAAACCTAATCTAAATTGGGCAAAAGCTGCCGTAACAAGATTTCAAGTGATCACAAGAACAAGTCACTTGCAAAACTGAAGAACCCGATCCAGATACAGATTTAGTCTAAGTTCTTTATGTTGTTGTAAGTCTTTGTTCTGTTGTGCTAAAATTGTAAACCTACTCTTCCCACAAAGGAAGTGTTGTAGGTATTTCAAATTCTTAGTAGTTGTTAGGCAGCTTACCTTTCAATCTATTAAGTGGTACCTTTGGCTAAAGTTAGCTTAGGTGTATTAGTTGGGTTTGGCTAGAGGTAGTCAACTTTAGTTTCCTTGGCTAGAGTTAGTCAAGTGGAGGTATTTTAATCAGTGTATTGCAAAGGTTGAGGGACTACGTGAGTTAGTTCCTAGGTTGCCACCATTGTAAGGGTTGAGGGATTATGGGAGTTAGTTCCTAGCTTACTCGTCACGAACCAACCGGAGGGCCATGACGGGCACCCGGAGCTAACCCACTGGGCACCTCTCATCGTACATTCACATACATATCTAGGTGAGCCACATGGCTTATTAACAAACTCTATGCCTCAATGGTACCATTTCCAATGGCTAAAACACTTTTATATCAATGTCAACAACTATGCCCATATACATATGCCCAAGCCGACAAAGCTAACAAAATAATATACCAAAAATACATGAGCTTCTATTGAAAAAAAGACATCAACTATACATGACCGTATCATGATTTTAAGAAAGTTATATGAAACATCATCATAAGGACGGACAGACGGTCGCTCGCCATGCCCATATGTATATACACAAAAGAATAGTATCGTTTTTACTCCGAATCAAATGGAGCCCTTTATGCCTCGAACAAGCAATCTATAGGTCAAGTCTATCTCCTCAGTTCAATGGCGGTATACGCAAAGATTCACAAAAAAGGACGGACGTTACGTATAATGTACCGAGTATGTAAAGCACAATCAATAACATAATAGAAGCATGAGAAATAACATAAGATAGAAAAGTCATGAGACGAACGAGCCATTTATACCTTTAGCGACGTTCATCATATTTACTTACCCTCTTTCTAATGGGAAACTTCCATTTCATACATTTATACATATAGTAGTATCATAGCTTCTAATTACAGAGGTTTACAGTGTCTTTCTTACCCGACCATAACAAGGTTCGTGTATACATACACGCCTACCAAGGCTCGTGTTATCCGTACCCAAATCGGCCGTGCGCATAGATATCTACCGGCCATATAACTCTGTTCTTAATAATCA
>NC_081346.1:48344134-48356590 GCF_029784015.1 Lycium ferocissimum
CGAGAACTGGGGCCCCCCTCAAACCCTTCCCCGGGGGAGGTGTCTTGCTAAAAGGGAAGGCTATCTCAATATCGGGCCCGGCAAATTAATCACTCTAAGGGAAGTAAGAAGGAAGATAAGTAAGATGACAAAGCAGAAGGTGAAAATGTTGGGTCAAAAGGTAGATGTGACAGAAAAAGAGGTATGCACACATGGGAAGTGCGGATGGCGCATAACAAGTTTTGAATTGGCTGGCAAGATCAAATTGTCCGAGAGACCCGGTCTCTACGCGGCTGTGTTAGTAGTTCTCTCATCACGTTCATATGTTTTTTTAACTGCTTATAGTACCAAGTCAGTTAAGTGTCTCCTGACTTGAAATTATTGATCTTTCTCCAGACGATCCTGCTATATCCCATTCCGAACAAATCATCTTTGATACCTTAACAGCAACATAGGCACTCTCGTTTTTTCTAAAAAAAAAAAAATTGACCGTCAATCTTTCTCTTACATAACGCCCTCTCTGGTTCACACCTCTTTCCCTGATCGCTAACACTTTGCTAGTGTGACCAGCATCACTCTCTAACCAAGAAAAAAATGGTTCCCGTGTCATCATCCTCATATAATCCAACCTCTCGTACCAAAATACTAGCGAATGTGTTTCTTTTGAGCCGTAATCGCAATAAATCCACATCTCTATCCGAGCTATTTTACTCAAGTCAACAATACTACTACATTGATAGTGATTAAAATTCATACCTATCAACATCAAACTCGAATGCACCTGATGAAAAAGAAAAGGAGGAAAACCAATGGAAACAGAAAGCTTTTTTTGGAATGATGATCGATAGCAAGGGGAGGGATTCGGCATGAAAGAACTGTTGGAAATGTTCTGGAACTTCAAAATTACTCATCTTTTTACTCCACCTAAGCTCCTTGTGTATCTGGCCTAAATCGGTAAGAACTATATGCAAACCTATGTCACCTTGATAATAGCACATTAGCCCTAACGAAGGAATGGGATAGATTTTGTGTTGAATGAATCAGTCTTTGTTCGGGGAGTACCGTTGTGGGTAAGGATGAATGGAAGAGCTTCTACCTCCTTCAAAAATGTGATTGTTAAGAATGGAGGAGCTTCTACCTCCTTCAATGCACCTGCAATATGTTAGCAACAAAATACACCGGAAACCAGTTCACACACTAAAGGGTCCTTTCAATCACAGCACATGTCAATCTTCCAGTTCTTCCCCCTCAATTTTAGCCCATTTATTTCATCACTATATATTATCTTCTCACTATTATATAGTATCTCTCACTATTTTCCCCCTTTTGGCATCATCAAAAAAATACAAGGCACTGCCAATAGGATACCAGTTACACTAACACCGAGTCATTGGAATAGTATATAAAAAAAAGGGGCAACTGAGAGCAAGCTAGCAAAAAGGTTCAATAACACAGTAATCACAAGATAGATAGTAGTTTAAAACGTACAATCATATGTTAACCGAACTACTATTTTAACAATAGGGGAGATAGGGAAACTGACCTGTCACGACCCAACCCGCCATGACCGGCACCCATCTAAATCCTAATGGGCGAACCAAAATACATACCACCTAATCCATTAAATACGATTTTTATATAAATCAAGCTAAACAATTATTACTCATTTAACAAAAAAAAGAACATGTAAATCATGCCATAAATACTGTAATAATTGCGGAAGTTCTAACTATTACAATCCCCAAAATTCAAAAGTCATTGTACAGGACTCTAAGCCAAAATATGTCTAAGAACAAATACGCCTAATAAATATCCATAATGTCAGGTACAAAGACATCATAATGAAAATTTTGGCGGCTGAAATGAGGTTAGTTTCACTGAAAATGCAACAAAGAATATCTCACGCGTATGTAAGGACGAGTAGCGGTCTCTATATTAAAATACCGCACTCAAAGAAATGCGTAGAAGGTAATATTAGTACAAACACTATGTATCTTAGGTAAAGCCGACTAAGATTAGTATCATGCATATCTTATGAAATCAATAGAATAAACAAGCCAGTCAACCATACACGAACATCACAACAAGTCAACCACAGACAATCACAACAAATCACCAAATTGCCAAGAATCACAAACACGTCAACCACAACGGAAATAAATTTACCACTATAAACCTACTCGCTGTACACACATGCTATCTGATGTCATAGCTCAGTAGTCATAACCTGCAGGGGACCCATGATGTCCATGTACCGCTCGTTCTGGAATACTCCTTGGACCCGAACACAACCTCCACTCCGGAACGAACCTCGGACGCGGGATATAACTATAAACCTCTCATTTTCGAAACTATCCTCGGACCACGAGCCCATAATCTAGGCCACATGTGTGCCTTGTCATACCTTTTACAAAACAGTGTTTCTTACCTTCTAAATATCCATATTCACTTCATCATTTCATGTCACAATACCCTCGAGAAGACTATATTAACTTCTCATCACAATACATCCACTGCAGATTAAATCACACAGGAATAATAGCATGAAGCCTACATAACATTCAATCACAAACTCGAATGCACCTGATGAAAAGGAAAAGGAGGAAAACCAATGGAAACAGAAAGTTCTTTTTGGAATGATGATCGATACAAGCACGAGGAGGAGATCATCCTCATGAAAGAAGCAAGTTGGAAATGTTGGAATTTCAAAATTGGACTCATCTTTTTACTCCACCGGCTCCTTGCGTATACGAAACTGAAGTGGCTGAACTATATGCAAGCCTATGTCACCTTGATAATAGCACATTGGCCCTAACAGTGAATGGGATAGATTTTGTGTTGAATGAATCGATCTTGTGAAATCTAGAGTACCAGTTGTAAGGGTAAGGGATGTGACTGGAAGAGCTTCTACCTCTCTCAAAAATGTGATTGTTAAGAATGGAGGGATGTGATTGGAAGAGCATCGAAAAACTCTTCAAAAGAGAGATCGAGCCTATATATCAACTAGTTTTTGAATTTGCGGACAACGTGCTCATACCAAAAACTGGAGGAAGTGTTATTATCACTCTAGCACATTTGTTTCTCATGGAAGCTATGTCAGCCTTTGAATCGATCAATCTACCAGCCATCGTGATCGGACACATGATCAAAGCAGTGAGCATTAGGAGAAATGAACTTGGTCTTCCCTATGGTTTCTTCTTGACAAAGGTACTGGGCATTTCAATGCAAAAACTAGAAAAGCAACCTTAGGAACAACAGAGAGCATACTCTCTATGGCTAATCTAGAAGATTAAGAATGTGTCGCTGAAGGAATGGGTTCCACCATTAAATGCGATCCCCACTTACAAGGCGAAATTCGAAATTAAACAGCTAAAGGCTGAGAATGCTCTTCTGAAGGATCAATTGAAAGCAAAAGTGGAAGAACTCCGGCACCAAATGCTTCAGGGTCAGGATGAAATTATTGATAGAATGGACGGGATTCTTCATGACTAAATCATTCCCAGTAACCCATTCCTAATCAAACTCTTCCCAGTTCCTATCCTTCCTTTTCTGTGTTGTCTAGTTCTGTGCTGCTATGTGATGGTCTTGTAATGACCCTTCCAGTCGTTTTGGGAATTTAGAACTCCATTGGGAATTTTGAGTCCATGGGTGGATTAGTGGGGCGTCTTTTTGTATGTATGCATGTTATGTTTTGTGTTTTTGAGGCCTTAGATGAAATGTGGGGTGATAGAGGGAAAACCAGACAGAAAATTGAGCTACTGCCCAAAATGCACCGCTACAGCGGTGGGAGTACCGCTACCGCAGTACCGCCGTAGAGGTGGGCTGACCGCGCCCAACGGTCTGCCATTTTCTCATGGGGCCGCTGTGGCGGGCCTTTGCCCCTACGACGAGGCCGCTATAGCGGGGTGGCAACCGCTATAGCGGTGAGCCGATTTATCTTGGGACCACTATGGCAGTGGCTTGGCCGTTATAGCGGAACCGCTGCAGCAGCGTAGTGACCGCCGCAGTGATCGACGGGAAGGCAGAATCCGTGTTTTAATGCCTTAGTTTTATATTTTTCATTCATAACACACCAACAGGTTTTATATTTTTCATTCATAACACACCAACACACTTTCCAACAAGCACCTAGAAAGGATTTTCAAGCTAGGGCAAGTTCACCTAGAGAGGTAAGTCTGTTTGCTTTCAATTCTATGATTCCATTCCCTTCGTTATTGTAATCATCTTCATGGGTCTCTAATGGTGAAAGTGAAGTAGAAACCCTAGAATATCAATAAACCTTCTAAACTTGATGGGTTGGGATTATTAACGTGTATTTATCATTTAAGTGGATTGATTAGTTGTGATTTGTCATAAATTGAACAATTAGAATAGTAAACTAAGTGATTGAGATCTAGAGTTCTATAAAAAAATGGTGTCTTTACCATAAAAACTGCTTGTAATGGGAATATTGATAAAATGTGGTAGAAATTCATGGTTTATGAATATTAGGGGCTTTGATAGGTTGTTTATCATCTAGAGAATCACCCACCCTTAGAATGGGGAGAGGGACGGGTATTTCTTGCCTTGGTATTTGCGAATTAAGCAATGTAACTCATTAAGCCTTCTATTTTTAGACCGCAAACGTATTGAGGCCTTGAGGAAAGGAAAGGCTGTAGCAGAGTGACAAGCATTGTTCCAGCTCTACTCTGAGGTAGGTTACGATTTACTTGAGTTAGACTTTGGTTAGTTGAATGTATGTTTGTGATTTCATTAGAAGGAAGCATGTCTAGTATTCATTATATGATATTATGTAGTTAAGCTCCTATGTGCTTGTGATTGCATGTTGTGTAGGCTTCATGCCATTATTCCTGTGTGATTTAATCTGCAGTGGATGTATTGTGATGAGAAGTTAATATAGTCTTCTCGAGGGTATTGTGACATGAAATGATGAGGTGAATATGGATATTCGAAGGTAAGAAACAACATTACGTAAAAGGTATGACAAGGCACACATGTGGCCTAGATTATGGGCTCGTGGTCCGAGGATAGTTTCGAAAATGAGAGGTTTATAGTTATATCCCGCGTCCGAGGTTCGTTCCGGAGCGGAGGTTGTGCTCGGGTCCGAGAAGTATTCCAAAACGAGCGGTACATGGACATCATAGGTCCCCTGCAGGTCATGACTACTGAGCTATGACATCAGATAGCATGTGTGTACAGCGAGTGGGTTTATAGTGGTAAAAAAATTTCTGTTGTGGTTGACGTGTTTGTGATTCTTGGCAATTTGGTGATTTGTTGTGATTATCTGTGGTTGACTTGTTGTGATGTTCGTGTATGGTTGACTAGCTTATTTATTCTATTGATTTCATAAGATATGCATGATACTAATCTTAGTCGGCCTATGATGCTTACCGGTACATAGTGTTTGTGCTCGATACTACCTTCTTTGCATTCTTTGAGTACAGATTTTGATATAGAGACCGCTACTCGTCCTTAGATCTAGCGTGGAGGATATTTGCTGACAGATTTTGGGGTGAGCTTCTTCTATTTCCAGGCAGCCCGAAGATCTTCTACTTATGATGTCTTTTCTTATTCTGGACATTATGGATATTTATTAGGCGATTTCAGTTCTTAGACATGTTTTGGCTTAGAGTCTGCGTACGATGACTTTTGGATTTTGGGGATTGTAATCGTTAGAACTTCCGCACTTATTACAGTATTTATGGCATGATTTACATGTTCTTTTGTTGTTAAATGAGTAATAATTGTTTAGCTTAATTTATATAAAAACCGTATTTAATGGATTAGGTGGTATGTATTTTGGTTCACCCATTAGGATTTAGATGGGTGCCGGTCATGACGGGTTGGGTCGTGACAAGTCAGTTTCCCTATCTCCCCTATTGTTAAAATAGTAGTTCGGTTAACATATGATTGTACTGTTTAAACTACTATCTATCTTGTGATTACTGTGTTATTGCACCTTTTTGCTAGCTTGCTCTCAGTTGCCCTTTTTTTAATATACTATTCCAGTGACTCGGTGTTAGTGTAACTGGTATCCTATTGGCCGTGCCTTATATTTTTTTGATGATGCCAAAAGGGGGAAAATAGTGAGAAGATAATATATAGTGATGAAATGAATGGGCTAAAATCGAGGGGGAAGAATTGGAAGATTGACATGTGCTGTGATTGAAAGGACCCTTTAGTGTGTGAACTGGTTTCCGGTGTATTTTGTTGCTAACATGTTGCAGGTGCACTGAAAATGATGGTCTGCGTCGCAGGGGGAGCAAGTGGGATCTGGTTCTCAGGGGGAACATTGTCTATGCATTTGTCATCATCAAAAAGGGGAAAATTGATAAGCTTAAGTGCATTCGTGTTTTGATGATTATCAAACTGATTCAGAACCAGATAGAGACCTGGTCTGTGATCTGCTCTCTATGCATCTTGCACGGTAAGCAGAGACAGCTGTAAAGCCAAGCTACTCACTGCACACAAGTACAGCGGTTGAGCTGACCCATGTTTTAGGTCAAATATTAATGAGTGGTCTCTATCCATCCCACATGCTTCCCACTATATATCCTGTTACGGTTCACTTTTACGAGGGTAAGGCATAAAGTTACTACAAGGTTGTTGGTGCTCTAATTGGATTTTAGTATTTTTAGAGTCGCCACCTATTTTATTATGGAAAACTAGGAAAATCGGGTTTAAAGATTTTTCCAAAATAAGTAAAATCTTTTGGACCAAAGTTCGAGGTAAGGGTTACGCGATCCCCTAGGGAAGGTTTTACGCACCCTAGTATTAAAGATCCATAGAATACGGTTGACCTACGAGCTTCAATGTGTGATTAATGTACTTATTTGTTTACAAATGTTTAGTTTTCCGCAAAAGATGTCATTTTTATATCATATCATAATTTCAAGGAAAAATTCGGCAAAAAGTCCCCTTATAAAAAGGGGTTTTGGGTTTTAAAAATCCGCGTAAGTGTTCAACTCACTTTGTTGCCGGACTAGGACACACTCGGGATTTCTCCGGAGTAGAGTCACTACTATTCTAGTCCTAACAAAATAGGTTTAGTACCTATAGGTTTTTATACGTGTATATGATAATATGGAGTATATCTCCGTTTTTTGTACTTATATATATATATATATATATATTTATATATATACATATCTATATAAAAAATACAAGTTCATTGTAAAGAATCAGTTCCGTTTTTATTGATGAAGCCATAGGTCAATAGTATTCTAGGTCAAAATCCACCTTATCCTAATACTTGGTCCAAAATGTATTTCAATCCAATAAAGTTTTGGGCTTTTAGCCCAACAGTCGAAAATATTTGAGTTCAAAAACAGTCCATTTCCACCAACCCAATTTTTCTCAAACCTCAAGTTTCTATGTGTTTAAATCATTTCCAGAATTTTGCCCAAATATTTAAGATGCCTTAAGACCCGTTTGCCATCAAAATAAGCCACATTTCCCATTTTTCCATCTAAATTCATTCCTTAGCTCAACGTCAAACTCACAAATAATCAAAGCCGACGGACTAAAGGCCCAAAATTATTTTTTCACCTCTTTAGAGTAAATTGTTTCCAGATTTTCTTGCCAAAGGTCCAAAACTTGCCACTTAGTCATTTGAGAAAAGCCATTTACTTTATCCCAAAACAACGTTGAGTTAATTGTTAAACTTTTAACAAAATCAGATTGAGTAACAATTTAGTCGTGCAAAACTAGAATTAATCGAGTTTGAAAATTTTTTGAGCGACTTCCTAAAATACTAAACGTTGATTTCCTAAGTTCTACACATGCATAGGGGTTTCATTATTTACATGTTTGATACATATACAACATATATACATGTCAAGTAAAAATAGCTAGGAGAAAGGAAGTAAACTTTTAAAAGGCGATAGGCCTACCCAATCCCATCAGTGCCATTTTCACTCATTGGCTGGGCCTTCCAACACAAATATTTGCTTCCCTTTCCATTCCTTAGCAGACTCGATCAAAAAGAGGGAGGTTGGGCCTGAGGCCCAACAAGTATTGATGCAAGAGACAGCCAGAAAGGCCCAAAATTGGTTTCCATGAAACACACAAGAAGACTAGGATTAGTATTTGTCCCAGTAGGGTTACTAAGTCACAAAACAATTTACGTTCAAGCCAAACAAGTGCATAAGCTAAAAAAGTAGATCATTAAGTGGTGGCAAGGCCCAAAATGATAAAGAAAATCCCAAAGCCCACATGGGCTATTTAACCAGATTCAGAAAGAAAGGAAAAATATTCAACCCATAGTATAAAATTCGTTTAAAATGCTAGAAGAGGCCCAAACACTAATTAAAACAGTCAGCCCAAGAGACTAAGCTGACACAATAGGGGGGATCATGTTCACAAATGACAAGAATGATATACCTTAAGTATACTGAATATATCCACTCCTATACACCTTTGAGGGTATAGAGGTGAATATACTCTGCATACTTTGGTATATCACCTAGTATATAGGGAAGAAAACTAATGCATTGGGAGGAGCTAAGGAAAAATATACTATTCAAAGATCCTTTTTTAACTTATATAAGCCAACAATAACAGATTTAGAGCCCAGAACTGAAGGGTAAATAAACAGACACATAAGGTTACTTCCTTAAGCAAAAAATGGACAATGCTAATCAAATAACCATACACCATCACCAGCCAACACACCATGGGTTTACACGCCCATGGAGAGATTAGAACAGCCCAAAAGGGAAAGTTTTTACCCTTTTGTTCCTGATGCCACACAAGATCCAAGGGGTTTCCAGGAACCCCAGGCATGGTAGACACCAGGGAAGGCTTAAGCTTCATCCCCAAGGGCTATTTTGCCTCTCCACTTATGTGCTAGGCTCATAGTATTATGGGAGATGAAGTGTGTATAGAATGGTGACAACAAACAACTCCCTAATTAATATATCTACGTATATATTTAACAGATTTGGCTACCTTAACACTAACATCAATATCCTACTAAATTCAAACATGACAAATGAAATGCTCAAGTAATCTATTTATACAGTCAAGACAAAACAAGGGATGAACCATAGTTTCATAGAAACAGAATCGGTATTGTCACGACCCAACTAGGGGCCGTGACGGGAACCCGATACTTGTACCGAGCACCCTTACCTATCATTGTACACAGCCTCTTAACAAGTCGTATAAACAGTGCCGCATTTTTTTCGAACTGAACATTAACATTAGCGAGCGTCATTATGGACATAGACTAATTAGCCTCGCTATCGTTCCATACAACGGCATTATTATGCCAAGATACCACATATTTAACTATACATAACTGTACACATCGTCTACGAGCCTCTAGACATAGTACGTTTATACATAGAAAGAGACGAAATCTTCGTGCTCAAAAATATATACATGAAGGAGTACCGCGGAGATGAGGCTCGGAACAACCGGAGCGCATGTCCAGAAATACGGTGGTAGGGCTCCTAAGGATCAAATCCTCCCGTCTGTGTCACGACCACGCGGCATGAAACGCGCCGCCCACAAAAAGGGGCGTCGGTACGAATAGTGTACCGAGTATGTAAGGCATGAATAGTAATATACGAGAACATAAATCATGCATAATGACATAAAAGGATTACAACTCAAGTCTGGGACGAACATAACCCGTATACATAGGTGCCCTTGGCGGTGCCGTGCTTTCTTAACTTTCCTTACTCATTTATATGCATACATAAATGCATAAAATATAGAATATATCATATTGCCGAGGCGTCGGCAGCCGATCCATTTAACCATAAATATGCACATCCCGCGTCCGGGCATCCCGCGTCCGGGACGATATCAAGTCATGTAATGCCAACTGATCAGATGGATATGCGTATATAACGCTCTGCCATTACCTCCCTTTTCCCCATAAATATATGAAAATTTCATGAGTGAATATCGGCGTCTATAGCGCCCATGAATATATGAAAGTTCCATGTATAAATATATATCGGCGTCTATAGCGCTGCTCGACTCGCTATTATATAATATACTTATACCATGTTCATTTATTAGCGCGCATATAAGCGCTACGATTCTCGTTAACATTATCGACGTAGATGTATTCTCATTAAAGTAGTTACAACACTTATTGTTTAATAATCAAAGCACTAAAGAAAACCTGAGAACCGCGGGCCCACCTCGAGTCAAATGAGGTGGCGTACTCAACTTACCTATAATACGTGTCATGACGTTACTTATGAAGGCCTTAGGGTAATCGGGTCTTATCCTTGCACGTTCTAGAATATTTAGACACTTCTTTCACAATTCAAGTACTTTTAGTTCAATCTTCTTTGAATGAATAGTACTATTTTCAATCGCGGATTTCTAGAGTTAGGAAAGTCCCCGAGGCGCGAAATCAAACCTATACGTCTAAGACATGCCAAGAAAGGAAGGGGAAACCTTACATACCTCTTTCGGCCTCTTTAGCTATTCCGAATTCGCGTCGCAATCTCGTCAAAATCTGCAAATTGGTCATATTTACCAAAACTCTTATTAGGGTCCTTGGAGTTAGAATCTTAAGGAAACACTTGGCTACCGAAATTTCGGCAGCACTTCCTCTGTAAATATACCATCCTCAACATTCAACATAGCCAAATTCTCAACAACAACAATCCGGGAATTCAAACCCGGCCAAACTATTAACATAACTCAACAACAATACTAACAATTTCCAAATTCAATCAATTTACTACTTCTTCCAAAACTTTCCAACTTCAATGAAAATAATAACAACCTCATAATATGTATTCCAACAACACCATGCCAATATCATTGTCTTCCATACATATAAGAACATAACATTCGATTTACATAACTTCAATCACAAGGATCATACTAGCATTATATCAACTCTTCCCGTAATCCACAACTAACACAACTTCACTCCTTAGTCATTAAATCTTCATTTTTCATTATAGAACTTACCATAACAACAATCATAATGCAAGGTAAAATTAATTCAACACACCCTACCATGGCCTATACCATTCGTAACCCCCCTTATGCCTACTTCTCATGAATTCCCATAGTTTCCACACTCTACAACAACAACCAACACACAACATAACACAACATAACACACAACACATACACACCCACACGGACTGCCCCTAGGGGTCACGGCCACACACACACATGCCTCCATCTCATGAATTCCATCCATTTTTATACACCACAACATGCACAACATCCATAACATATGAAGAAAAAGATGAATTCTTACCTTTCACTTGAATCCTCCACTTGGCAACTTGTATGATTATAAACCTTTCTTGCTTCAACAACAATTCCACCTTGTTAAGGGCCCTTCAAGGGATTATTTGGCTAGGGAAACAACTTGAGAACTCTTCTGTTACACCTCGCATTTTGCACTTTCGGATATTTCGAGACAATGACGGAAAGCTTAGGGCAAGGTCACTTTTTGGTTTCGTTGTAAGGCGTAAGTCGTTGGAAAATATTATTAGTGTGGAAATAATGAGAAAGACTGAGGGCAAAAAGGGAAATTTGCAAAATGGCATTATGGTAATTTGTAAAAAGGTGAGGGGCAAAATGGTCATTTTACAATGCCCTAGAAAAGTCTTGCAAAAAGGCCATGTGGCCAAAATAAAAGAAAAAGAATTTAAGTCATCTTTTGGAAAAATGAAGAAAAGTCTAGAAAAAAAAAAAAGGAAGAAAAAGAAAGGAAAACTCTAGAGAGGGGCATGTGCCCCTCACATGACTCTTGAATTATATATATATGTGTGTGTGGATATAACTTGGAAGAGGGGGAGAGAAAGAAAGAAGACAAGAAAGAAAAGAAAGAAAAATTGAGAAGGGAGTCACGGCCAAAGGGGCTGGCCGGACTGCCCCTTGGAAATTCAACATGGAAAAATTCTTTCTTCGCGTTTTCATACTAATTAGGAGGTCCTCTTCGACGTGGAATGATTGTTGGAAGGAGAAAACCATCCGTTTGGTAAAGGGCAATGCTAGCCGTGAGTAGAAGTGGCAAAAAGGGTATGCTCCAATCTTATTTTATATGTGTCTTGCATGTTTTATGGATGTTTTGGACGAGTTATGATGCATGGGAATGGATGAAAATCATGAGATGTTGCATGTGGTATGTATGGCCGTGGGCATAGATTGTTGGTGTAGAAGGAATGAATTGAATTTAGTTAGTGTTCTTGGCTATTGTTGTTGCAAATTCTATGTTAAGAAGGATGATTTAATGGCTCATGTTGAAATGGTAGTGTTAAGCCGTGTATGGACTGCTTTGGGGCAGCTAGGTTGAGCCAAGATTACCTAGTGCCTTGGTTGTTGTCGTTACGAAATTTATAAGGTAAAAACGAAGTTTAATGATCTCGTGTCGAAGTTGTAATGGTCGCGGGCTGTTTTGGAAGTCAATATGATTCTAATATGTTTTCTTATATGTATGAAGGTAATATTGTAAATGTATGAAATTGTTGGGATAGTGTATGAATT